>NW_012267292.1:3493172-3633686 GCF_000151885.1 Dipodomys ordii
AAGGGATGGGAAGGGTAAACAAAGGAGGAGGCTACAATCCTTGATAAGAAATGTACTCACTATCTTGCCCATGTAATTGTAACCCCTCTGTACAGCATTTTCACAATATAAAAAAGAAACTTGTAAGGTACTAATTACTAATATTGAGAATGAAACAATGGACATTACAAACTACTCACCCTGAAAATATCAATGTGATAAAAATAGTAAAGATACCCAGGAGGCTAAGATCTGAGGATCATGGTTCAAAACCAAGCTGGGCAGGAAACTCCATGAGACTTTTATCTCAGACTAACCACCAGAAAACTGGAGTAGAGTGGTAACCATAAACAACAACAATCCCTCAGAAACAGTGCCCATGTCCTGAGTTCAAGCACCAGGACCAGTACACACACACACACACACACACACACACACACACACAGAACCACCTTTTAAGAAAAAAATTAAGAAAGGAGAAGTGGAAGCCACTTCTAATTCTGTCAAGCCAGAATTAGTATCAGGAAAATACCTATCAAAACATCATTGACATTCTTCTTAGACACTAGGGAAACAATCCTTAAATTCTAGCAGCTGAGGTGCAGGGAAGAGTCACCCACCACAGGTCTGTAGTCTGAGACCACTGAGCCCAGGCCGGAACCAGGCATGGTTAACATCTGATGCCCACCTTGACTTTGTTTAGCATTTTGGCCACAACAGTATCTTGTATCTGTTATACATTTATTTGTTTTCATATGTTTTTCTAAGGTCCCATAAGCATCTGAAAGCTTCCCTTCTTTTCCTTTTCCTGAAGAATTTCTCTTTCATACTTGGTGTCTTGGTGAAATAAGTCCTCCATTTTGGCCAGCATTCCCAGACCCTTTGTTGAATTACTCAGAAAGGGCCTGAAGTGGTAGCTCTAATGTCATGGTACATTTCTTTTGTTTGTGTCAGTAGTGGGGCTTAAACTCAGGGTCTTGTGCTTTCTCTTGGCTTCTGTTGTTCAAGACTGACACTCATCATTTGAGCCTCATCCTCACTTACAGGCTTTCTGCAGAATAATTGGAATGTCACAAACTTTTCTACCTGGCCTGACTTTGAACCACAGTAGCCAGATTTATAGGCATGAGCCACCAGCACCTGTCTGTAAAGTGGTTTCCTACCTTGCATGAAGCTGTGGCTTTGACCGTTAGCACTGTTCCATTTCCTGGAGCTCTAAGGGCTTTCTTGAGTTCCTGCTTATGTAATATTTGTTGCTGGTCAACAAAGCAGTGAAATTAGAGTTGTGAGGGTATTTATGTATGTGTTCCTGTTTCTTGACTTTACCATGGTATTACGGACTCTAGGGAAAAGTTAAGATACTTGTGTCCACCTTGTAGACTGTTTATTCTTCTAAAAATAATAAACATAGCTGGGTGCCTGTGCCTTACACCTGTAATCCTAGCTACTCAGGAGGCTTAGATCTGAGGATCACAGTTCAAAACTAACCCAGGCAAAAAAATTCTGTGATACTCAATTAACCACTAAAAAAGCCAGAGGTAGAGCTGTGGCTCAAGTGGTAAAGCTCTAGCCTTGAGTAAAAGAGTTTAGGGACAGCATAAAAGTTCTGAGTTCAAGCTATAAGATTGGTACATTGAAAACCAGATAAGATGATGTTAAGTGAAATGAACCTTAGGATAGGGACACATGTGGGTTTTTTTCTCTCTTGCTATTGTTCCTAACTTATTTATAATGTACCGTGTGATTTTTTTTTGTTTCTTTGTATGTTCCTCCCCCATGGTATAACCCATTTTTCACTGTATTTGATGTGGGTGCCCTGCATCTTGTATTTACACTTCTCTAGGTTGGGGAGGGGAAGGGAGAAAACAAAATGCTTAAATAGGGATACAGGTTGACCTGCAGTAACAATGAGATATACAAGATACTATGTTGAAAAACAAAGTTTACAATTTAGGGGGGGAAAAGGGAAAAGGGAGGGAGTGTAGTTGTGGAGGTGAGAGGGAAGAGAGGTTAGGGGAAAAACAGAGGAGGAAGTAACGATGCTTGATAGGAAATGTACTCATTTCCTTGCTCATGTAATTGTAACCCCTCTGTACAGTATTTTTACAATAAAAAATGTATTAAAAAAAATTGAAACATACCAGAAGAGCTTTGTGTGTTTGTGTATGTGTGTGTGTGTGTGTGTGTGTGTGTGTTGAGCTTTTTTGCTCTAGGATTCCACTCTATCACTTGAGTCACATCTGCAATTACAGCATTTTGGTTGTCAATTGGAGATAAAAGTTTCAAGGACACTCCTGCCTGAGCTGGCTTTGAACTTTTGGTCCTCAGATCTCAGCTTCCTGAGTAGCTAGGATCACTGGTTTGTGATCCACCAGTGCCTATCCAGATTTTTGTCTCTTGAAAATCATGTTTAATTATTTGCTGCTGATTGGACTCAAGTTACTTTGTCCCTTTTTTTATTTTGGTCAGTCATGGGGCTTGAACTCTGGGCCTGGGAGCTGGCCCTCAGCTCTTCAGCTCAAGGGCAGCACTCTAACACTTGAGCCACAGTGCCACTTCGAGATTTCTGAGTGGTTCATTGGAGATGAGAGTCTCACAGACTTTCCTGCCCCGGCTGGCTTTGAATGACCATCCTCAGATCTCAGCCTCCTGAGTAGCTACAGGCATGATTACAGGCATGAGCTACCAATGCCCGGCTACCTGATCCTTTCTTTTATTGTGATTTGAACTCAAGACCTTGATGTTTAATCAACTTACCAACTCCTGCCTGAGCTACTCCTGCAGCCCTCCTGTGGGCTGAAAATATTTGAGGCAGGATTTCTGTGCTGGTTCACTTTGAACTCCAATCCTCCAAGGTCTCAGTCCTCTGAATAGCTAGGACTATAGATAGGCAGGAACCACACACTTGTGCTCCATTAGGCTTTTGAACTAACTCCCAGGCCAACATTTGTACTCATGGGGAAAACAAAATTCAGAATACATGTGATCATCTCTCAGGCGTATCAGCTTATTAAGTTTGCTGAAAAAATGTAATAGGAACTTTATTAGAAACCATAGAAAATGTCCTCAACTCCCCAAAACATAATATCTGTGATGCTTGCTCCAAGTAGGAGCAGAGGGACCCTTCTCTCCAGGCATCCTACGGCTGCACAGAACACCTTCCAGGTCAGCATTGTTTGTGGTGATATCCCCTTCTCTCCTTCTCCACTTCCTTGTCAGGAAAAAAGGAAACTCAGAGACTGAACTTCGCAGGACAACGTCTGTTACTATGTTACCCAGGTGACATGACCTGTCATAATTCCTTCCTTCTGCATCTCTGTCCCTTTGGACACCCCTCCATCCTCCCAATAAACCCCCCCCACAGTAACCATATACAAGAGCTAATCAACCGAAAATGACATCCTTAAAACAAGATTAAACACAGCTCCATGCTTTCTTCCTAGGCTATTGATGTTGCTCTATTCTCTAGGAGGACTCACGTTATTTGGAGATCTGATTCCTGCAGTAGCAGCAGCAGCAACAGCAGCAGCAGGAACTGAGGCACTTGGTGACCTCCTATTCAGCTTCTTCCAGCCAAAGCTGGCTACATGTGCTGCGGCTGTGGTTTCTGCTGCTGCCGGATCCAGGGAAGGACGCTTGCTGCCCTTTGTCTGCACCTCTGTGCCTCTCATGCAGAGGATGCAGAGGGCAGATGCAGACCAGACGCGGCGGTCCATTTCCTGCCACCCTCCTGCCTCCCGTGCTAGGGGAGGGGCCGGCAGGTGGCAGGGTGACTAGCAGGAGCACTTGCTGTCTTCCGTGGAGTAGTGTAGAAGGACGGATCTGCAGGAGAGGGGCAGGGGGAGGCCCAGGAAGCAGGTGCCTCGCCTTCCGGGTGAGGGGACGCCCCAGGTCCCTCTGGGGCCGCAGGCATTCAAGGTCCTGCCTGACAGGGCTGCCCGCACCTCCCCTGGGTTGTAGTCCAGGTGGCAGCTTATGTCCGGGATGGTGGGGTCCGGCTGTTTTGGGGGACGCGTGCTAGGACTTGGTGATGCTGGCTCAGTTGGCCTGGGCCGGGGGTGCCCGGGCACTTACCCCAGCGAGGGCCTCTGCTCAGGAGCAGCAATCATGAAGTAAGCAGAGAAGCTTCCTATCTCTTCGGAGGAGGGTTTCCCAATCCTGCGCCTGTGGCTCAGGACCTGCCTCGTCAAAGGGTCCCCGCTGGCTCTCCCCTCTTTGCAGCCCCTGGTCCACCCACCCTACAGAGCAGCACCACGCCCAGCCTCCAAATGCCCACCTGGGCGCCATCATACGTTTGGTGCTGAAGAAGGTCTGGGGCCCCAAAGGGTAAAGCGCCCCACTCACCGTCCGGCTCCTCCTGGGTGTGAACCTCGCGCTGAGCCCCAGTCGCAGGCTGGGCATCGCCCCTGCTACCCCGCAGGATGGTCTCCGGCCTCAGGCCCCGTGGCGATGGCACTCTCGTGGCAGGGGCGCTCACGATGGGCCTCGAGAGAGGCCGGCCTCCCCCCATCCCACTCTGCCTCCCTCATGAATTGTCCACGAGGTCTCCCCCGCCTGGCCTCTCCATCTCCTGTGGCCACGCCCCTCTTTCCATCACCTGAAACAGTGCTCCACGGACTCCATATGTCCACTTCACCGGTGAAGAAGGGCTCGTCCCTCTTCGTTAGGACTTCCACAGTCACCACGGTGTCCGTGTGGAGGTGCTCTGCCAATGTGACCTGGCCAAAGCCCCCCACACCGATGGTCCTCAGGACGCTGTACTGAGCCATGGGTACCTCCTCCTCTAGGAAGTGGACCCAAGGCCAATACAAGGCCCTCTCCTGACTCTCACTAACTATTGTAGGAAGCCTCACTAACGATGCTAAGAAAAATTAATTAATTAATTAATTAACTATGAAATATAATGTATAATAATATACCAATATATGCTGAAAACAAATATATAAATATAAAATAGTATATACATATAATAAAGAGCATAATGATACATATAAGAAAATAAAATGAAATATATATGAGATATAAATATGTAAACTAATAAAGAAGCCATCAAGATAAAAAAGTAAAAGCAGGAAGAAAAGAAAAACTTAGAAAAAACAATAAGTAAAACAAAAAAGCAGGGTAAATAAGCTAAGGTGAAGAAAACTCAAATGCCAAATTGATTAACCAAAATCACAAACCTCCAAACCAAATCTGAAATCCTGACAATATATATGGATCCAACAGGTTACCAACCAAGAGCTGCCTTCTATTCTTATTGTTTGTGAAGTCACAGCCACAAAGGGCTCGATTCCAGCCAGGTGTCACCTGCTTATCTTATTTCATGTGTGTGCCTGTGACTGGGGCTTGAACTCAGGGCCTGGGCACTGTTCCTTAGCTTTTTCACTTGAAGTTGACACTCTACCAGTTCAACCACAGTTTCACTCCTATCTTTTAGGTGATTAATTAGAAGGAAAGTCACAAGGTCTTTTCTGCCTGGGCTGGCTTCATACCACCAATCATCAGCTCTCAGCTCTCTGACTACTTAAGATTATAGGCATGAACCACTAGCCACACCTAAAGCACACTTTTAACAATTAAAAAGTTACTCACATGTTCCTTAGTTCTGTCATGTAGCATAAATTCATTATTTTTATTGATTACAGTTTGATCTGGGTGTCATGGCTTCTATGGAGTTCTAGCTGATTGGCAAGACATTTGATGTTTATGAAGCTTGAAGGTTGACCTAACCTAGGCAAGGAGGTCACAAGCCTTGGAACTATTTTATGCAAAATCTGTCAGTAATTGGCTCTCCCTGAGGATGGGTGCTGTGCACAATACCAGGTTACTTAACAATACCCTTGTGATAACTCTCTTGCATGATGTATAGGGGACTTGATATGGAGCATCTTCATCCAGTACTTACAGTGCTCCTATACTGAGTTTTATTCACATTTCCTCTTCTCTCCTTGCCCTGAAAAATCTTTCCAGGGCATGCTAGAGCTGTAAGTTCCTTTGTTAAGACTGGGTCCTGGGAAGCCTAAGTGAGCTGCTCTCATACTCCATGGGTATGAGGATACTCATACTGGATATGGTGGATGTTTCTGAACAGGGGAACAAATGGGCTCAGCACTATGGAAGTTGTTTTTAGAGTAGACTATATTGAGATAGCTCAAAGCCCCCCGAGTGCTCTGTAGACTGAAAGGCCCATGGTCCCTATGCCATTGATGATCAGTGACTGGACCTATCGGATACAGACATGGGCTAGAAAGAAGCATCAAATATCTCTGAAGATCTACTTGAGTGAAGCTGAAGGAGAAAAGGCACAGTAAGGGACTTCTCCTGCATACTGGTCTTTGCTAGAGCACTGAGAGGCCCCCTGCCCTCTGCCATACTGAAGGTCCCAAAGCCCCAGAATCAGTTCCCAACCTCCTTCCACAACAATGACCGGGGCAAATAAGGCCTTCCTGAAAGCAGTCAGGTTGATCATGTCACCATAAATGAAGCATTCAGAAATGCTTAAGGCTCTTTGATGTAAGGTTTTCCCACCTCAGTCCTTAGGAAACAGGGTTAGGGCATGAATCTCATTATGTGTTGATGAAGGGATTGAGGCTGTACACCAGAGAAGATGGCAGACTTGGAAGGCCTTCATTACAAATGCAGAGTGCTCAAAGGAGTGGAAGGAAGGCTGGGCAGCCATCCAGGACCACACAGTTGCAAGCGCCAACCCTCAAGCTGACCACCATTATCCAGGGTTTATTCTCTCTTACCAAGGACTCTGATTTTGAAAATGGAGCTACAAGCTCTCAGGAATCTCTCTGGACCAAATCACATGCTCCTATCCTGTTACCTGTTCCTACGGGTTCCTTCTCAGTCAGTCCCTACTGCACCATGACAGAAGAGCTTGTATTAACAGCTGCCTTAGATAGGGTCTAAATTGGATTATATCACTACCTGGGGGTTCTTTTCAGTTAACCGGCTGCCTTCATAGACATTCTGAGATCCCCTGGTTGGGTGTGGCTTTGAGAGGAATAGAGGACCAGAGGACTTCAGCCATGTATCCTTGGATTTGGATTCAAGGTCCTCATCTTCAAGATAGTGTCAGTCACTTGCTCTCCCTTCTCACATGGAGTGTGAAATCTTCGGGAGTGAGGGGAGAAAGAGAGGTAGGGTAGAAGGAAGAAGGGAAGGAAGGAAGAAGGGAAAGAAGGAAGGAAAGAAGGAGGGAGGGAAGAAGGAAGGAAGGAAGGAAAGAAGAAAGGAAGGAAGGGGGAGGGAGGAAGGAAGAAGGGGAAGGAAGGAAGGAAGGAAGGAAGGAAGGAAGGAAGGAAGGAAAGAAGAAAGAAGGAAGCTATCCTCTTTACTACACTTATCTAAAGCTCTTGGATCCCCTGTTTTCATAACCGCTAGCAAGCTTAACTATGGTTTGCCCTGCCACATCTGCTGGCTTTTGAAAGTCTGTGATAAATGTGTAAGAAGTAGTTATCAGGCCACAGGTATTTTATTTGTTCTCATAGTTTGTGACTATCACTTTGGAGTGTGTCATTTTGATAGTTAACACCACCTTATTCACCAAATAATAGAGAATAGGTAAGCTTCTAAAAATTCTAGCAGTCAGAAAATACCACAAAAAGCCACTTCTTCTTTGCTGATTGTTGAAAATGTTTCCTGAGTGTTGGACATCATATGTCCTATCTGAAAAGCTGTATCATTCTCCCCTACTTTCCACAAATACTTTTAAAGGATGACCTTTAGCTGTCAATCTTGCCATTTCTTGTCTCTCCACTTTGGTATAACTGAGGACAGTTTAGTTACACAAGATGACAGCAATCACAATAGAAACTGTAATTGATCTTTGAACATACATCAATTTGCTTTAAAAAAGAATTGTTCACTGTTTAGGGAGGGCCTTACATTAAGATGAATTAAATTTAGCAAAATGTGATACCATTGTCAAATTCAGACATTAAAACAACACATTATTTTCCTGCTTCAAGGTTGAGATTGTTAGCCTCTCTGCCTCTTCCAGAGATAGAATGACTTCACAAAGTTCCCTAATGGGAATAAGTCTAAACATCTATTTATCTTTCATATAATGTCACTGTACTATACTATTAGAACATACTATTCTGAGCTTAAAGCAGACAGAGGATAATAAAAATCCTGAATATGTAAGTAGGAGAAACAAGATTTATTTCCATTTCAATAACAAAGAAACTATTTCATTGATTGTTTACATCAGTGTGATTCAGGATTGTAGACCTGAAGTTAAAAATGTGATTCTCTTCACAGTTCCTCAGCCTCATTGCCATGGGGCCATGAAATACTATTAAAAAGAGAACAAACCTTTCATGGTACAACTGACACCTGGAACAGTTCTTCCAACCAAGGACTCAAGAGTACCTAGCCAAAGAGTGAGGTAAAGTATAGCAAAGTATTCTCCCGGGTAGCTTGTGCCATTTTGTCAGCATTGCATTTTATATGCAAATAGTCCTCACTCAGTTTTAGTTTTGAGAAATACAGGGACTTGCTGTTAAATCTGGTTTGCAGTTGGTGCTTTGCTGAATTTCTGGATTGCACAAAAATAAATGAGCAGAGTTTGGGTGCATAACATAGGAGGAGTGATTTGAAACATGTTCATTTATTTAACCCAGCGCTTTGGGGAATAGATAAAATCACTTATTACATTCATACTAATTTATATTGTGCAGTATTCTCCATGCTAAATTAACCCTATAAAAATACAGAGGGAGTTTTTTTCTCTCTTTACCAGATAGAATCAGTCTCAATTTACCAGCAAATGGCAATAGTGAAAATGTAAGCACATTTGTCTTCTGATCCTTCATGTTAAGATCAAAGGATGTAGATAAATGCCAGATATTCCAAATGTCTGATAACATGTGGGAAGCAAACACTAACCTCTTAGAGTAGGTTTGATGCTTCATACAACAGATGCTGGCTGACAGGGAAATCCTGGCACCTCCATACCTATGAGGCTGTCCCAATCCAAGCAGGAGTAGACCAACACCTGACTCACCACAGGAAGTTCTGCATCCACCCAGTCCCACCTAAAGATGAATAAAGAAAAACAAATATACATCTTCCACTTAATTGGAGAACAGTCTAAACTCAGAATGTACAAGATGATGATGTTAAGAAGAAAGGGAAATAATGACAGTAATAAATGATTGCACAATATTGAAGAAAGTGAAATTCGATGTGAGTCAATGATGAACACTCTAGTAAGAGAACATCTTAATATTCACAGTTGGTTATTTAAGCTGAAAATAGAATGGAATAAATGTTATTTATATGAGATCAAAGTTCAGGTATCTTTTGTGTAGGTGTGTACCAGTATTGGGTCTTGAACTCATGGCCTTACACTCTTCCTTGTTTGTGTTATCTCATGATTGGCATTCTACCTCTTCAGATATAGCTCCATTTCTCACTTTTATTGGTTAATTGGAGATGAGTCTCTTCAATTTGTGTTCTCAGACTGGCTTCAAACTATGATCCTCAGATCTTAGCCTCTTGAGTTGCTATGATTATAGGTATGACCCTCCTATGCACTGATGATTATTTTACCATGCCACTTAAGCCCATTTCCTACCATTATTTATATTTGTGAAATTCAATGCATTTCCCCTGTCCCTTCCAGTGCAGCACTCATGGGACGTTGGTATTCATACTGTCACCTTCTTTATGCTGCCCTGGAAAGTCTGACTTCAGCAGCCTCCTCCCCTGAGCTGTACAAACACACCTTTCCCTCAAATTACCACTTTTATGAGGTCTTCCTCAATTTCCAAGGCAATAAATTCCACTGCGTGAGGTACCACTGTGGCTCGCAGCTTGTCACATCTTTGAGGGGGAAAAAAAAGATGGTGATATTTTGCTTCATAATATCGTGATTTGTTCCTTTCCTATTTCATGGACTAGCAAGCAGTCATTTAACAGCAAGAACTTGTTCGTACTTCTGTGAATAGTCTCTTCTGTTAGTGAAGACAGCAATAAGAAATTTATGCCCTATGTAATATTCTAAGAAAAGGCATGCAAAATTGAACTAGGAAAATTGAAAACTCCAACTCTTATCTATTATTTAATAGTCAAACTCTAGTTTTCAGGGGGTAATTGCCTTCTCTTTTTCATTTCTTATTTTCCTCTCCTTGTTTTCTCCTTAAAAACTTGCAGGTCATTTATCTGTTTGAATGCAGGTCATTTATCTGTTTGAATAAGACAAACTTTTAGCTTGCATCTCTGGTTTCCGTGGTTGATTTCACACATCCAATAATAAAATTAGGCATTCTTTGAAAGTAGTAGTGCTTAATAAACTTTATTTCTCATCTTATTTTTCATCTTCATAGTTCAAAATTAGTAAATGAGGTTAACTTTAGTTTTCATAAAATCTAGATCACATGACAAAGTAATATGGTTTCTCTCTTGGTTTTTAGCAGTACTAAGATTTGAACCCTGAGCCTGGTAGTTGCTATGCAGGGTACTGTACCACTTGAGCTACGCCCTAGCCCTTATTTCCTTTCATAGGTATTTTTCAGGTATGCTCTCAGGTTGTGTTCAAAGGTTAGACTCCAATCCTATTTGCCTCCCATGTATCTTTCTGGAACCACCATACTGTTTTATGTGGCTTATTGAATGAGACAGGGTCTCAGTTGGTAATCTCACCATGCAATTATTTTCAAATAAATCTAAGCAGTGTCAATACTAGTGATAAGAAAGAATTGGCATAAATACTTTCCTTAAGTATATGCATATATGTATAAACATACAGAGAGTACATACATATGGATAAATATGTATAGTATATATGCGAGTATATATTACATAGATAACATAGATACCATAACATATATGGCATTGTATCATGTACACTGATTTTAAACTATATATTACATACTATTTTATGATATTCTATAATTTGTATGCTTGATTTTAATATAATACCTACCTAAAATGATACTTTTATTTGCATTTAAGTTTATGTGTTTATATATGCATACATAAACATATACATATCAGTAGACATGTGTGTGAATATATATTTAATATATTAATGTATGTATGTGTCTATATATTTGCATGTTTGTTATTTGTTTACTTATCTAGTTGCATGAGTAAAAGTGCTTTCTTAAGAGCACTGCTCCCTCATTCCACTCTTGAAGTAAGTTTAGCCTTCGAGGAGTTGCTGCGCACTCTAAGGTTGTTGTATTTGGAGTTATTATCCCACTCTGAATTCTTCAGTTGGGGTTGAAATTAGTTCCAGAAACACTCTCAGGCTCTGGAGATTCACCTGACAGTAGGGTGGGTAGTGGTAGCTCACAGCAAATTTTGATAAAAGGGTGATGCTGTGGTTTTGTTTAGAGTCCTCCCCAAAGTGTGGGCCCTGGTCCCCATTCCATGGTGAGATTAGTTGGTAGAACCGTTAGTGGGTGGAGTGTGTAAGGAGAAAGCTATCTCCTTGAGTGTGTGCCCTTGAAGTTAATATTGGTAGTATATATATGCTAGGATATATCACATATATAATATAGATACCATAATATATATGGCATCATATCATGTACACTGATTTTAAACTATATATTGCATACTATTTTATGATATTCTATAATTTGTATGTTTTATTTTAATATAATACATCTTTTCTCTGCCTCTTTTAGATTCATGTCCGCCATAGAATAAGCAGGTTTTCTTCTTTAGTTACCATGATGTCCTGTGACACCGTAGGCCCAAGGAAACAGAACCAAGCAACCATGAAACAAACCATGTGCCAAAAAAGAAAACATTTCATCTTTGTAAGTAAATTGTCTCAGGCATTTCAGTAATCAGTGCTAACAAAGACAGAAAACTGGTTTTTGAAAAGTATTGATGTTAATTCGAAAAGTTCCCTTCATGGTTAAGAAATCTTATTCAAAACAGGTTTGATGGAGGTTTTTTCTAAAGTCTCACAATAGACATGTTGTGAAAAATTAAAGCAGTTTCAACCCATAGAAAACAGTTTGAACAACCATTTTTAGAAGAGAAATATTATCTGGTTTTTAATCTGGAAATAATATTTCAAAATAATTGCATATAAGGAAAGGGTATGTTATTAAAAGAGAAAAATATCAATTGAGTAGTTTATTAGTAGAAATGTTAGGTTATTTATTTGGATTTTTTTTGTTTCACTCATTCATGGAATGCAATGCAACAGTATTTTTTTGCCTCTTCAAAACTGTCAATGGTTTTGATCATGATATTTTTATATGTGTATATTCACTTCCAATTACCCTCTCTTATTCCCACTCTTCCCCAACAGCACCATGAAACATGAATCAAATCATGTGGCATTAAATTGTTGAGTCTGCATTATTTCACTTAACATTATACTCTCCAGTTCCATCCATTTGCTAGAAAAGGACATCATTTTTTTCTTCTTTACCCATGAATACAACTCCATTGTGTAAATGCTACATGTTCATCAAGTGCCAGTAACTCACACCTGAAATCCTAGCTACACAGGAAGCTGAGATCTGAGGATCATGATTTAAAAACAGCCCAGGTAGACAAATCTGTGAGACTCTTATCTCCAAATAATCATCAAAAAGCTACAAAAATGTGGTGTATATATATATATGTATATTTACATATATATAATGGAATTCTAGTCTATAGTCTATACTATTTTATTCTCCATCAGGAAGAATGATATCTCCCCATCTGTTAGGAAATAGAAAGACTTGGAAAAATATATTAAGACGCAAGCCAGGCCCAAGGAAACATAGGTCCCATGGTTTCTCTTATTTTCAATAACTATTATTATATGTCTAGGACAAGCAGAAGAGGTCAAAAGCTATGTACATATGACCATATAAGACGATGTTAAGCAAAATGAGCTCCAAGATAGGGACACAAGTTTTTTTTTCTTGCTTGCTATTGTTTTTAGCGTATTTATAAGTGTACTATGTGATTTTTTTTGTTTCTTTGGTATATTCTTCCCCAACGGTATAACCACTGTTTTCACTGTATTTGATTCTGGTGTCCTGCATCTTGTATATACATTTTTCTAATTTAGGGATGGGAAGGGAAATAATAAAATGATGAAATAAGGATAAAGTTTCACCCATTGTTACAATGAGATGTACAAGATACGATGTTGAAAATGAACTTTACAACTTTGGCAGGTGGTGAGGAGGGAGAAGGGAGTTTGGGAGGTGGAGAGGGAAGGGATGGTAGGGGAAAAACAAAGGAGGAGGCAACAATGCTCAATAAAAATGTACTCATTACCTTACTCATGTAACTGTAACCCCTCCGTACAGTATTTTTACAATAAAAACATATATAAAAATTTTAAAGAAAAAGCTACAAGTGGAAATGAGGCTCAGGTAGTAACAGAAAAAGGCAAGCAAGAGTTCAGCCCCCAGAACCAGTATATACATACATACAGACATACAGACAGACATGCATACATACATACATATCATGTTTTCATTACCCATATTTATTTGGATGGACCCATAGTCTGATTCTCTAGCTTGGCTCTCGTGAATAGTGCTGCTGTATGCCTGGATAAGCAGGTGTCTCTAGTGTTTGAGATCTAACTAATTTATAAATAGCTTCTTTAGGGTTTATACCTGAGTTGCATAGCTGAATTACATGGAAGTTTTATTTTTAGTATTTTGAGAATACCTATACTAATTTCCATAGTACTTGTACTAATTTACTTGGATTTTGTTAATTTTGTAGGAGTTGTCATATTTTGTGATACTCTTTCTCAGTCTACATTCATATTTTTTCTGCCAGTATTGAGGTTTGAACTCATGGCCTGGGCACTGTTCCTTAGTTTTTTCAATTCAATGCTGTCTCTGTACTAGTTGAGCCACAACTCCACTTCTAGCATTTTGCTGGTAAATTGTAGCTAATGATTATGGGAGAACTCTGTAAAGTTGCCCAAAATGCCATATGAATGATGAGTGGATTTTCAGTTAAGGGAGCAGAAATAGGAGCACTCTTTCCTCACCATAGTGGGCAGAGATGTAGAGCTCAAATAATGCATGCTGTCATCCCTAGGGCAAATTAACACAGAGAGTGTGGGAACTGGGCATCCTGGGAACGAAGAAGTGAGGGGACGGTGCTGTCATCTAGTAAAAGAGAGAATAAATGATGATCAAGATTTAACATAGTCTCTAATACTCTGAGAAAATAAAGAAGGACTTTGCATGCTCACAATAAGATGTCTTCAAACAATTTGTTTGCTTGTTTTTGGTTTTTGCTGGTCTTGCGGCTTGAACTCAGGACCTAGACATTGTCCCCTGAGCCTCTTTGAACTCAAGGCTAGTACTCTACCAGTTGGGCCACAGGACCGCTTCCAGCTTTTTCTGAGTATTATTGGAGATAACAGGGGTCTCATGGACTTTCCTGCATGGACTGGTTTCAAAAACAATCCTCAGATCTCAGCCTCTTGCATAGCTAGAATTGCAGGCCTGACCCAACAGCACCCAGCTGCCTTCAAACATTTTTGAGGGAGCTATAAGGTTACCTGCCCTCTGGAATAAATCAAATGTGCTCTGCAGTGCTACTCATTATATTTTAAACATTTATGCTTGCTCATTCCACTGCACGTGAGTAAATTCTAAAGGAATTATATCAGTTTAAAAAGTAAGAAAATCCAACAGCTTTAAAACTTACATGTTGAGTTGAAAATGCTTTATAAAGCTACTATGAAGTTTCCAACATAAAAAATATGAAGTTAAAAGGAAACCAGACACATTGAAGATTATTTTCCAGCTTCTTCCATAAATTCTAAAAAAGATTATTACCTCTAACTAACTAGACCTCTACTGCATTTAATAAGTTGAGATGGAGAATGAACTCTTTCTCTACATTTTTTTTTGCTTTTGGCTCCAGCTTAACTGGGTTCATTCTCAATGTTTATTTCCTTGGATGTTCTCAATAATAAATGTCACTTGGGTCTCTCAGGTATTATTTGTACAAACAAAACCTGACATGGCTTTCATAAAACAATGTCAGGACTGTATCAGATTTCTCCCAATGTAAGTAAGGACAATTGCAGTGAATGAGAGAGTGAGAAAAAAATCTACCATCAACCATAATTTATAAAATAAAAAACAGAGGGTAATGTTCTCCTTAAAAACATCCTGGATGTCTTACAAACAAGATGGGTATTGCATTGGATTTGGAGCTAGCCGTTGGCAGTATTGCCATTTTCGTGATGATAATCTTCCCAATCCAGAAGCACGGGAGGTTTTCCCACTTCCTTAGTTCTACTTTAATTTCACTTTACAGGTTTTTAAAGTTTTCATCATAGAGGTCCTTTACTTCTTTGGTTACATTAAAACTTAGGTATTTTATTTTGGGGGCTATTACAAAAGAAATTGCTTTCCTAATTTCAGCTGCATTCTTCTCATTATTGACATATAGAAAAGCCATTGATTTTTTTTGTTTCAATTTTATTGTCAAGGTGATGTACAGAGGGGTTACAATTACGTAAGTAAGGTAGTGATTACATTTCTTGTCTAACTTGTTACCCACTCCCTCATTTTTCTCCCTCTCTCCCTTCCCCCGCCCAAGTTGTACAGATTATTTCCAACATATTGTCTTATGAGTATCACTGTTGCATAGGTTCCCACTTTTTCCTTTATCTCACCTGGATTAGTGTTAGAGTGCTTGCCTAGCATGCATGATGTCCTGGGTTCAATTCCTTAGTACGACATAAACTGAAAAAGCTGGAAGTGGCACTGCGGCTCAAGGGGTAGAGTGATACCTTGAACAAAAAGCAGCTCAGGGACAGTGCCCAGGACCTTAGTTCAAGACATTGATTTTTGAGGGTTAATTTTATACCCTGCTACTTTGCCAGGGTTTCAGATCAACTGAAGCAACTTGGGTGCGGAGTCTATGGGATTCTTTAAACACAAGATCATGTCATCTGCAAAGAGGGAGAGTTCATGGCTGGGAAGGTGGCTCATTGGTAGGTTCCCACTTTTTCCTTTGTCTTACCTGGCTTAGTGTTAGAGTGCTTGCCTCGCATGCATGGGGCCCTGGATTTGATTCCTCATTACCACATAAGCCGAAAAAGCCAGAAGTGGCACTGTGACTCAAGTGGTAGAGTGCTAGCCTTGAGCTGAAGAGCTGAGGGACAGCACCCAGGCTCAGAGTTCAGGCCTCACGACCAACAAAAAAAGAGGGAGAGTTTTACTTCATCTTTCTTATTTGGATCCCCTTTATGCTTGCATCTTGCCTTAATGCTCTAGCTAGTCATTCTAGTTCTATATTGAAGAGGAGTGGAGAGATCAGACATCCTTGTTTCATTTCTGAATTTGAAGGAAAAGGCTTCAGCTTTTCAGCTATGCCTGCTGTAGGTTTGTCATACACAGCCTTTATTATATTGAGGAATGTTCCATGGATTCCTAGTTTCTCCAGAGCTTTCATCATAAAGGGGTGTTGGCTCTTGCCAAATGTTTTTTCTGCATCTATTGAGATAAAGAAAAGTTGGACAAATGGGATTGCATGAAACTGCAGAGCTTCTGCATGGTAAAGGATATAGCTACAAGATCAATAGAAAGCCTACATATTTGGAGATGAACTTCACTAGCCATACAACAGACAAGAGACTCATATCTAAAATATACTTAGAACTCAAAAAATTAAACCCTCCAAAACAAATCCTCAAAGAAACAACTACCCCATTAACAAGTGGGCTAAAAACTTAAAGAGAAACTTTTCTGAAGAGGAAATAAGAATGGCCAATAGACACATAAAGAAATGCTCAACATCTCTGACTATAAAAGAAATGTAAATCAAAGCAACACTGAGATTCTACCTCACCCAGTTAGAATGGCTATAATCAAGAAATCTAATAACAACAGATGCTGGAGGGGATGTGGACATAAGGGAACCTTATACTACATTGTTTGTGGGAATGTAAGCTTGTTCAACCACTTTGGAAAGCAGTATGGAGGGTCCTCAAAAGACTCCACATAGTGCTCCCCTATGACCCAGCAATATCCCACTTCTGGTCATCTATCCAAATGACCACAAACAAGGCCACAGTAAAACTACCAGCACAACTATGTTTATTGCAGCCTTATTTACCATATCTAAGATAGGGAACCAACCCAGATTCTCCTTTGTAGATGAATGGATCAAGAAAATATTATACACATGTGTGTGTGTATAATAAAAAATGGAATTCTGTGCTTCTATCAGAAAGAATGACACTGCTCCAGTGGAAGGACTTGGAAAAATCATACTAAGTGAAGTAAGCCAGACCCAAAGAAACAGAGGTCCCATGGTTTCCCTTATTTGTAATAATTAGTATACATTTAGGATAATCTTAGCAGATGAGCAGACTAGCTCAATAGCTATGTACATATGACCATATAAGATGATGCTAAACGAAATGAACTCTAAGACATGGACAAAGAGGTTTTCCTTTGTTGTTGTTGTTCTCAATGTTCTATGTGATTTCTTTGTTCTTTAGTGTTTTTCCCCTTATGGTTTATCTCCTGTTGTCACTGTATTTGATTTTGGTACCCTGGGTATTGCATATATGTTTATCTGAACTAGGGAAAGGAAGGGGAACAACAAAATGGTGAGACAAAGGACACAGGTGATAACTATGCAACAGTGATAATCACATGACACTATGTTAGAAATGATCTGTACAACTTGGGGAGGGATTGGAGGGAAGGAAAGGGAGAAAAATGAGGGAAGGGGTAACAAGTTAGACAAGAAACCTAATCACTACCTTAGTTGTGTAACTGCAACCCTTCTGTATACCAACTTTAGAACAAAATTAAAATTCAAAAAAAATGAGCCACTGGTGCATTCTAACCCTTACTGTCAGTATGCCAACATGATGAGAAATGAATTCACATCTTAAAATGTGAACATGTTTGTCAAAACTGACATTAAAGGATATGGGGAAGTAGATAGAAGTCTAAGTTAACCCCATTTAGGAGTTGGAATGCACCAGAGAATTAGTCACTTCAGAATAGCAAGTTCAAGAAGTTGTCCAGTAATTTACTTGCTAGAACACTGCTCTTCTGATAACTTTACTATAGAAACAAATGTAGAAAATGTTGGATAGAACAAGTTAAACAACATTTCCTTCTGCAAGAAAATATGAGTGTCATTAGTAGGCTTTCTGAATTTCCAACTTAACATACAATTTGCACAAGGCTCTTTGACTACAGAGCTCCCCACACAAACACACACAGACACACACAACACACACACACAACACACACACACACACACACACACACACACACTCTTCTACACCAATCCTGAGGCTTGAATTCAGGGCCTACCCTGAATTATTTTGCTCAAGGCTAGTGCTCTATCACTAGAAGCACAGCAACACTTCTGGATTTTTTTTGTGGTTAATTGGAAATAAAAGTCTCATGAATTTTCCTGCCCAGGCTAGCTTTGAACCATGATCCTCAAATCTCAACCTCCTGAGTAGTTAGGATTGTAGGCATGAGCCACTGTAGTCTACTACAGAGCCACTTTTTACAAATATGTCAGAAAACCTTCTAGAATTATCAGTCCATAACATATAATTTGAAAAAATCTGGGCTTATAGGTCTATAATAGGTCCCAATTATTATAGGGCTGATGGAAGAATTTTGAAAAAGGAAAGCAAATTGAGCTACAGTCATCTGTAAAGTAGAACTAAGTGAAAGCCCATAAAGATCCTCAGGTAAAAGATTGTTGTGACCAGCCTACGGGAAATATATTTTCTTTTCAAGGGACATAATTTGTCTGAAAGTTAAGAGTTGCTAAGGAAAGGTCAATCTCAAATTGAGAACTAAATTAAAAGCAGAATAACTCTAATAATTAAGGGTCTCATCCAAGATGAACAGTATTCCTGGCAGATTGACATCCTAAGGAGATGGCTCTTGATTTCTTTAAGTGCCAACATAAAGTCACACATATAATCTTAACTACTCAGGTGACTGCAATGTGTGGTTTGAGGCTAGTTGGAGCAGGAAAGTCTATGAGACTCTTATCTCCAATTAACCACCAGAAAACTGTGAGCGGAGCTGTGATTCAAATGTAAAGCACTGACCTTGAACAAAAAAACTCAGGGACAAGCGCCCAGACCCTGAGCTCAAGCCCCATGATACACCAAAAAAAAAAAAAAAGCACAATAAGGGATGGAGAAAGGGTACCTAAAAGGTTCCAAGGTCTTCAGAGGTTGTGATTTTAGTGGATTTTAATGGGTTTTTCTGTCTGTGTCATTATGACGGTGAGCAAGAATGATTCTTGGCCTGGCTGCTTGAAGAGAAATGGGATGGGGAAAAAGAGCAATGACAGAAAGTTAAGATTTAGAAAAAGTCATTTAATGTCTTCATGTGTACCTTCTTCCGTACCTAGTTCAGCGCTAGCAACAATGATATGATTTTTATAAACACCTTCTTATAAATAATGCAACATTTATGCTTGACAGAATAATAGCATTATCTCATTGTTTCTGCAATGCTAATGAATGTAAATACCTTAGCACTAATTTATATGCTGACTCACAGGTTTATGCTATGTCTCCTTCCTTTAACTTTTTAAAAATATTTTTGTAATTACCATTCTCTTCATTAAACAGTCTTACTACTAAGAAGACAAGTCTTATCTTAGCAAAATGTAGGAGCTGAATCCTTCCTTACGGTGGTCTAAGAAGCTGAGTCTTCATTAATAAAATGCACCCACAATACGTCCAAAAGAGTCAGCTTTTTAATTGGGTTTGGAATAGAGATAGTAATAATGACACTAACTCTGAAATATAACAATAGAAAAAATTAATGATGGCAAAGGCTACCAAATAATGGTGTTTGTGAATCTTAAAGCTTAAGTATTGTGAAGTAGAAAAATACTGTTGGAGTTGTTTGTCTGGAGTTTCATTTTCAACTCATAGATCTGTCAAAGAAAGAGAATGTGAGAAAATACAAAGAAAGAATGTGAAAATGATTCAGCTCAGTGGCCTAGCCTGCAAGGTGAAGTCAGAATTTGATGCAAGGTTTAGGAACATGATGTATACAAGACTTTATTGTCTCTAAATGTCATCAACTATATGTAATATAATTATGGATAATTATAATTCATTAAATTACTTCAAGGAGAAGTACAATACAAAGATAGGATTACCTAGTTTTGCAGGTCTTAATTATGATTCCAGGCATCAATCTTGACCCAAGTTATTTCATATTATTCCATTTCCATCATTTGGTCAAGTGGTATTTTATTTCATAGCAAGAAAGAAAGGAAATCATGTACAGAAAATAGAAATGAGGCATGGAGACATCCTGATGGGTCATAGCTCACATCTGTCTGTTTTGAGTTATAACAAATTGCTACTTGTGATTGGCTGAGACTTAGCTACTTGATACCCGGGTAGGTTACAATCTGCACAGTGGAGTTGTGACACTATCTAATGAGAAACCATTAAGTCAAATTTAAAAGATAGTAAGGCACCATTAGACCAAAGGTAACAGCACAAAAGGTTCCCTCCATTTTTCCAAATATTTTTATGAACATTTTTAATTTGAAGGGAGTAAACCCAAAGTTCACATGGGGCATTATTTTTGGGTCTGTGTCCTGAAGTATTTTTCAAATGACTAATGTTTAGCCCATCTGGAAGGTTTGATAGCTTTGGGATCACAGGCTGCCTTTGAATATCAAATATTTAGTACTGAGATTGGCACTAGTAGGTAAAGATTGTAATTCTAGCTACAGGAGGCTGAAATATGAGGATTGCAAGCAGAAACGAGCTCTGACAGAAAAGTCCCACAAGATGCACATGCAACTCTGTGTTGAATGTGACAGGCCAGCTAGTCTCCAAGGTAGGGGTGAGGAGCACATGCTCTCTAGGGCTACATAGAAACGTAGGTAGCCGCCAAAAGACATTGGTGTAGAGATGCTCTGGAACAAGTAGGTTCTTCCTCCACTCAAGTTTGGACTTGCACAGGTAGCAAGTCATAGTGATGCTTCTCTGCAAGGTAGTTACTTGGGCCATGTTCCTATAGGATGAATTCAAAAGCAAAGTTTTCCTTCAGGTCTCTACTGCATAGGATTTGCTCATTTTTCCATTGGCTCACATAGCCATGCCCTGTCAGGGAGGGAGGGAGAAGGGCTATCATGTGAGCATGTCCTTGCAATACTATGAGGAAATTTTTTGTAGGTATTTCTCCAATGAGGAAAACAAAACTTTATGACCCCTGGCCCCTCTCCTGCCACTCACACTAGCTTCTCTGGGATTACATGAGTACAGGATCATTTGCTGCATGTCAAGGACCCTAGAGAGAGGCCTGAGTGGTTTTTGTCACACGGATGACAGGTAACCCGCCTCTTCGGCCTTACGCTGTGTGTCCATTCAAATTTACCTTCACCAAGTCTTTACACATGGATTGCACAAGCTTTGCTAATGAAATATGCTTTACTTCCTATAGTCTTCATTTTTTGTGGTGAGAAGCATTTAGTGTCATAGCATTTTCAAGAATATAATATAGTAACTATGCTGAAATATATATATGTATATATTTTTGAAATATATATGTGTATGTATATGAAGAAAATAGCAGGCATTCCCAGTTACATATATATACACATATTTTCTACTTCTAAATATAATGTTATGTATGCTTCTAAGTGACAATGAGGATATATTCTGATATATGTACAATAATATGATTCTAAATATTATATATAAATGCTTCTAACATGACCATAAGATTTCCTTATAAACCCATTGTAAGTCATCACAAGGCAAAAATACATTTTATGATCATAACTTACTGAACATCCTAGCTGTGTAATTTGGCACAGTGTAGCGTATTGATTGACTTCTAACACAGCTCTGTGGGTGACTCGGCTGGGGCTCACTGCAAATGACCTGCATCACAAGAGAGCATACTGTAGCATCATGTACTATAGCCTGGGGGAGACTGAGATGTCAGTCAGTCTTCTCACTAAGAAATAATGGGAATAGATATAGGATATAAAATATAAGGGGAGAAAGAAAGTGTTCTCAAGTATTGTGCGTGCGTGTGTGTGTGTGTGTGTGTGTGTGTGTGTGTGTGTGTGTTGTGTGTCTTACCTATATGTTGTGTATGTGTTGGTACTGGAGCTTAAACTCTGGGCCCAGAACTAACTCATAGCTTTTTCAATCAGAGCTAGCACTCTTACTTGAGCCACAACTCTACTTAGGACTTTTGCTGGTTAATTGGATACAAGAGTCTTAAGGTCTTTTCTGCTTGGGCTGGCTTTGATCCACAATCTACAGCTCTCAGGTTTCTGAGTAACTAGGATTCCTGGCATGAGCCATCAGTACCCAGAATATATTTTATTTGCAAATGCAAATCTTGAAGCCCAAGGAATTTGTAAATGTTTTCCCTATACAAGACTTAAACAAGATCAAAATGAATAGGATAAAGCTCCAAGTCAAGTCTTTCCTGCTAAACACTTTTCTATATTTCTTTCTCTGTGTGTAGGTTGCATACATCATATGGTGGGTGGGTGGGTGAAGTGTGGTTTTAATGCAAGTACATTTTCCGATGTGCATTTGACCATTACTGTTTTTAATTGGCAGTGTCTGTTATTTCTTTCTAATTAACATGCCTCATTTATAAGAGTACATTTTCCTTCACTGTAATAATTTTATGAGTGCTCAGTTCCTTCTCTTTTTAAAAAAGGTGATTGGCATTATGCATATATTTATAGTCACCAAGTTTTCTGAACAACTATGAAATTACAAAAAATGTGCTAAAGTGCTTGCATATTTCAAATATCAATACCTATTAAGAATTTTCTGCCTAATGATTTCACTATTCTCTGTTCTTCTAAAAGTGGATTGTATCTTGTATCTTGTTGTTCTCATCCTCACCACTGCTCTGCCCTTTCCACTATGAAGTCAACCAAATCTGTTGGAGAAAGAGACTCAGTGCCAAATTGGAAACCCCACTCAGAGTTTAATCTTCTCTCAGATTTTTGAGTATATGATACTTTGGTAGTCTTTTCAGAAGTAATTTCTAAGTATATCTGATCTAGATTAGTACAAAGCAAATAATAAACTGTTGTCAGAAGTAGATACTTTATAAAACAAGAAAGAAAAGAAATCCTATAAGCCTTCCTATACTAAATCTGTGAAAGAAGGGACATATATATTGTAAATACATGTATATATAAATATATGTATATATAATTATGTACATATAAATATATACATAATATATACATGGATAGATTATATATATATATATATATAAATTAGCCAACTACATATACTATAATACCAGGTAAAATGTAATACACATCCAATCCTTAATCTCCTCTGTGCTATCCTGTGTAATATGTGGTTATGAAATCATGGGGGAAATGACATGAATAAAAGAAAATTGTTTAGGAAAAGAGGTTCTGTTAATTGATAAATAACTGTTATAAAACTATAGACATATCTTCTCTAAAGTATGCAGGAGTGTGTGAAGTAAGTTTAATAGAGATGTTTCACTTATATCTTTTGAGACTGGAGGACAGAATTTTCACAGGCCCAAAAGGGATATCTGATAAAAATAAAGAAATCATTGGTTTGAAGTCAGTGGAGAGTGGTGGAAGAAATCAGAATTGGACAGCTAATTCCCTGGAGAGGAGAGGAGAAGCTGAGCAGGATGAAACAATGAAATGACTTCTGAGTTGTTCTTACCCTGGGGCCTCTGTTGATCCTGAGCAACAGGCAGTTTGGCTGAAAGGTCTTACACAGGCTGTAGGGAGATATTACATTCAGAAGAGATTTAGATATTTGTGAGTAGGCTGCAGGGCCTGAGGAGATGATTTCTTTAATTTAAAATTTTTTATCTCTGGGATCCTATAACATGGAGAGATTAAAACCCAGAGTAAAGTCACTGAGAAAAAGAATATACCTATCAGAAATAATGTGAAACAGATATTGAAGTTCCTGACCTACCAGGAGCAGCAAGAAGGTTGTATTTTAGACATATGTGACAGAATCTAACAATGGTTCAATGTAAAAACTCTTAGCAAAAGAAATTAGATGGTACTTTCTGCAGGCTGGTCACTTTGTGGGAAAATAGAGACTGCCAGGACAACAGTGATGATCCTGCCATCATGGGATACAGCAATGGTCCCAGCCATTGTCAGAGTAGGGAGAGATGATGGAAAGATTACATAAGGAGAAACAGCCAGGTGCTGGTCTCTCATGCCTGTAACCCTAGCGGTTGAGGAGTTAGAGACCTGAGGTTGGAGGATGATAGTTAAAAGTCAGCCTAAGGCAGAAAAATCCATGAGAATCTTATCTCCAATTAACCACCAAAAAACCCCAGAAGTGATAGAGTGCCAGCCTTGAGCAAAAAAAGCAAAAAACAGCATCCAGGCACTGAATTCAAACCAATTAATGTAACAAAGAAAAAAGAAAGAAAGAAAATTATTATTTACAGATAACTTGGCTACACATGAAGAAGATGCAGAAGATCCCATGAATTAATCATTATGAAAACTCAAGGATATGACTTCAGCACATTATCAGTACGGCAAAATTTATCTTTATAATCAACAAATGCAAAATGGAATTTACAAAGTATTGTTTCATATAACTAAAGATGATTTCAGATCTAGAGGTTGATTAAGAAATATGTAAAAAAAACTATGAATTGAAAAAACCCACAAAACATAATGTAGGGTAATTAAAACTTGATAAAGGAAATGCCACATTGAAATTCCAAGAGCTTTTCAACTTTAAGAATATTAAATTTTTGGAGCTCCAGTGGCGCAATTGGTTAGCGTGCAGTATTTATAAGAATATTAAATTTTTATGTGTTTTTTTTTGCTTCTTTTGTATGTGCTTCCCCCATGGTATATCCCCTGTTTTTATTGTATTTGATGTCGGTGCCCTGCATCTTGTATATACATTTTTCTAATTTGGGGAGGGGAAGGGAGATAATAAAATGCTGAAATAAGGATACAGGTTGACCCATTGTAGCAATGAGATGTACAAGACACTATGTTGAAAATGAACTTTACAACTTGGGGGAGGGGGAGGGAAGGAACTGGGGAGGTGGGAAGGTAAGGGACCATAGGGGATAAACAAAGGAAGAGGTAAGACATTTGATAGGAAATGTACTCATTACCTTACTCATGTAACTGCTCTGTATACTTTTTTTTTACAATAAAAATGTTTTAAAAAAAAGAAAAAAAATAAATGACAGACACAAAGAAATTCCACTCAACATCTACTAGCTGTTGTTGTTTGTGTGCTTGTTTGCTTATGCAATGCTGCAGCTAGAATCCAGGCCCTTATGTGCGAAGCACAGGATCTACCACCGAGCTAGGTCCCTGATCCAAGGTATATTTAATTTTAATCTGAGGTTTATTTGAAATGTAAGACTTTAAGCTAATGAAAAATTGCAAAACCTGTGTAGAGCAATTGTGTACAAGGATAAACAAAATAGTAGGAGTAGGAGTTTGGAGGCAAAACAGGGTACAATAAGAAATGAAGGGAGAAAAAAATTTCAGGATTCACCAAATCAGATATTAAATGTTATATATGCACAGTTACTAAAAGCACAGCATTAATACATGGATTGATATGTTGTGTACTACATACAGTATAATCCAAAACAAAGAGTCAAACACACATATAGTCAACAGATTAATGACTATAATGATACAATTACCATTGTGTAAAGGTAGCCTTGTAGGTGAATTTCACTGGGCTAGTTGGATGTCTGTACAGTGACAGAAAATGATCCTGAACCTTCTCCATGCATACTACCTGTAAAAATCAATTTCAGGGCACGATAAATCTATGTTCAAAAGAAAAAAACTTTATAAAATGTAAGAGAATATAGTTATGACTTTCATATATATTTTCTCCCTACATATATGTATATTAGATAGAAAATAAAATACATTTTAGTAGGCTAAAAATAACATTCTCCATAAAAGTTTTAAAAAATGTGTTTCTCTTAGTAAAAATTCTCTTAATCAAAAGATCTCATTAAGAAAGTAAAAATCCAAGCAGATTGTGGAACTATTTCAGAAGAAGACTCACTTCTAATTAAGCAAAGTATTCATGCTGTATAAAGCCACTACAAACACACACACACACACACACACACACATACAATTAGCTAATCCCAAAGCTAAACTCCAACTAGCAAGTACCACTTCATTTTATGAAGTAGAATGTGAGTTCAGAAGTATTAATGTGGCTTTGTTGAAGTCACTCCTCTAATAGTAGTCATAGTAAAGATTCTAGCCGGGTGCCGGTGGCTCACGCCTCTAATCCTAGCTACTGAGGAGGCTGAGATCTGAGGATCACGGTTCAAAGCCAGCTGGGGCAGAAAAGTCCGTGAGACTCTTATCTCCAATTAACCACCAGAAAACCGGAAGTGGTGCTGTCACTCAAGCAGTAGAGCTCTTGCTCTGAAGAGTTCAGGGATAGCACCCAAGCCCAGAGTTCCTATAGCCGACAAAAAGAAAAAAGAAAAAAAAAGTAAAGATTCTGTCAAACTGATCCTTGTCAAGAGCTGCTTCAACAATGCTTCACCTGCTCTCCTTCCTGTCCCGTCTCTGTGTGAGGCTGAGACAAGAAATCAGAATATATTTTTTCAAATTCCTCTGTGAATATATCAGAGAACTATTGAGCTTTTCACCACTGGATAAACATACATATATGTATATATACTCACAAAAGTACTATAAATGTTGATTATTGAGGCATCAAATAAGGATTAGGAATTAACTGGATATACAAATATCAAATCTATGAATAGTAATAACCACCTGAATTTATGCCCGATATAGTAATTATCCAAAATATATGAAGATCTCCTTCACATCAGAAAGGAAAAAAAAATTAACCCTGTTATACAAAACATTAGGTGACATGGTGGCATTGTTGGACTTCTAAGTAACAAAGAGCAAATCAAAGTTCATAGATTCAAATCTCACCAGAATTGGCTATAGGGATATGATGGTATATACCAGTAATCCCAGAAATTATGAGGCTGAGGAAGGAAAGAGGATCTTAAGTTCAAGTGCTAGGTAATAAGATGTCTCATAATATAGCAATAATACAAAGACTAAAACAAATAAGGTCATTATTGTTTATACCAGTATTTCACTACAGCAATACCAGAGTTTCTAGTAAGCACATTTTTCAGATTTATCAGGCCTTAGGAAAATGCAAGCCAGAACCATAAAGAATAGATGGTATAATTTTTGAACAGCACTGGGAATCACACATGAACAACATTCCAGGAATGTGAACTATCACAAATACTTGGATATTGTGTCAGTGTCTACTCCTTTTGAATTCATTCATATTCTCTAGCTCAAATTTTCCCGGCCTATGCAGGATTTGTCAACCCAAAGTATCATACAGACACTTGCAGTGATGTGGCTACAAATAGCCAAAATGTAAAAGAAAACAGGTGCCAACCATAGAATGCTCAATAGTCTATGGTATATTTATGTTGTGCAATACTATAAACTAACAAGAATGAAAAAATGCAACTACTGATTTAACTGATTTAACTACTTATTTAACATGTTTAAGAGTATGGATCTTTAGGAGTAGGATAGAAACTATTTAAGAGTAGGATAAAATCTTAATCCAGTCTGACTGGTGTCTCCTGATAAGAGAGGGGACCCAGAAAAACATACACATGCAGGAACAGTGCCAGTCATGGTAGAAGCATGGCCTTGCTCAGGCCCAATGGCAAGGAATTGTAAGAATTGTTAGCAAAACAGCAGTAGAGAACCAGGTGAAGGTGATTGATTTTTCCCCCTATAGGTCTCAGAGGAAACACAGTCCCCTCCACACCTTGAATATGGACTATTAGTGCCCCAATCCATAAGAGAATATATGACCATTAACAGAAAAGTCTTTCGTACTGTAAGTTGCTCTGTGTGAACAATCAGAGAGATATAACTACAAGTTGCTTTTAAGAATCTACACCAAGAATGTCACCCCTAAATACTAATAAAGTGATGTAAACTATTGTTAAGTTTTAGGTACAGTTTCAATTAATAGAAACTTCTGTGGCCCTGACACTAGATAGCTTTGTCTAGCATTTTCTCCAGAAGCAGCATGTTAAATGTAGCTCATTTCATACCCATTGTTCACTGGCTGTCAAATCCACAGGAGTTCATCTAAGAAATAGCCCACTGAGTGAGGATATGTCTGTGGAAATCATCTAATAAATTTATTATTTTCTTTTCAAAATGACCATCATAGGAAGTAGAAAGATTTTACAGAAATTTTAAGAAGCAACTTCATACCAATAAACATCTCTATTACAAAAGAAAAATTCATATAAAGAACCCAGTGTTATACCTCAGGGACCTAAGAAACAAGAGCAAACCAAACCCTGAAAGAAATAATAAAAACCTGTGAAGAAATGCATAGAATCTAAAAAGCAATTCTAATAGCCAAACAAAGAGCTGCTGTTTTGAGCTGGGTGCTGGTGGCTCACATCTGTAATCCTAGATACTCAGGGACTGAGATCTGAGGATTATGAGGATTATGGTTTGAATCCAGCCTGGTGAGGGAAGTTTGTGAGACTGATCTCCAATTAACCACCAAAAAGCCTGAAGTATAGCAGTGACTCAAGAAGTAGAGTGCTAGCCTGGAGCAAAAAATCTCGGAGGTAGTGTCTAGTCCCTAAATGCAAGCGCCAAGACCAGCACAAAATTGAAAAGAAGGTGAAAGAACTTGTTTTTAAAAGATATACAATTATCTGCCAGATGAATTAAGAAAACAAACTGAAGGAAGGCAGAAAAATTAAACATCTCAGCTATTCCGATGAAGTGTAAATGATTATAATAGGTCATTATGGGCAATTACATATTACAAAATCAGAAAAGCTAAAAGACATGAATAAAATCCTTGACTATACAAAATACCAAGAATAAATTATGAAGAAATAGAAAGGGATTCCTACTGTCATTGCTTTTATCAGCATAGCTTGGCAAGCTTTAGCATAAGAAACTGAAGGAAAGTAGGAAAGGAAAGGCATTTACATGTACGCTTTGTAGTGCATAAAAATTTAAACTCTCTTTTCTTGAATATAGTATGATCTTAAATAGAGTGAAGCCTAGATATGCCCACTCTCTCTGTCTCTCTCTCTGTCTCTCTCTGTCTCTCTCTCTCTCTCTCTCACACACACACATACACACACACACAGAAGCAAAACAAAACTGTTAGGACTAACAAATTCAGTGAAGTTGCAAAATACAAAATCATGAACGACATGATTATATGCTATCAGTTTACCATCTGGAAGAGAAATTAAGAAAAAGTTATGCAGGAGGAATATACTTAAAAAATCTACTATACAGCAAGGTAACTACAGTTTATGGCCTGATATTATAGTTAGGAAAAATGAACCTAGGGTAAATAAGGAATAATAATAATAGCATCACAAAATGATAACTATGTGATGTAGTACTTCACAGCACCATAAAATAATAATTCTGTGCTCTAACAAACATATTAATTAGCTTTTGTTTAAATATTTTATGTGTATGCATACGCATCTATAGTTCCACAAGATGAAAACATATGATAATATTTGTCATTTTAAAAATGAAGCATTTTTTTTGTAAATTCAATTATCCTGACTCTGGATCACTTCTTTCTAGAAAATCTCTCGAGAGGAACAGAGCTCTTGTTCATTTGCTACCTATTGTCCTCAAGCTCTCAATCAACAGGAGAACAGTCAGAGAAAGATGATAGATCCATGGAAATTATCTAAAAGCTCCATTTTTTTTTCAGGCCCATCAGCTTCAACTGTAAGTTTATTAATTTTAGATTTTCTGGCTCCAAATTAAATAATAGTCAGATCCCATAGTGTGTTAGACAGTTTCAATGTTAATGTGTATTCTCATCTTCTTATAGAAAAAAACCTCACTCCATCTAACACCAAAACTCTAGTGCCTCTTCTGTTTCAAAGCTCTGCCTCTTCCCTAAACTCAAGTCGCACAAAGCCTTGAAACTTCCAACTGAAGGTGTAGCTGTTTGTCTTTTCAGTCTCTTACATCCCAACAGTAAGATGAATATTATATAGTTTGCAGTAACTATTTGAGGTCTACAGTCTTTAAGGAAAATATATGTATATTTAGACTTCTGACAATGAACTAACAGAGATAACCACGAGATAACCACTGACGTGTTTGGTCCAATAAAAAGCAAAAAAACAAACAAACAAAGATGAATAAGAAGGAAGAAAAGAAAGAGAAAGAAGGAAGGAAGGAAGGAAGGAAGGAAGGAAGGAAGGAAGGAAGGAAGGAAGGATGAAAAAATAATCAAAATAAAAAGCAATTAAAACGAATACTTGAATTAAGGGCTGATTCTATTAGCCACCTCCATCAGTATAAATGCATTGCTTGGGAGCTCTGAAAAGTATTTATAGGCATATTAGGAAGCAAGAAAAAAAACCGTGTGTGTAACATGTTGTACGCAATGAAACCTGTTAGAAAACTAATCAAGATGCATTGTACTCACAAACTGACATGTTAAATTAAAACCCTTTTGTACAACTATTTAAGGATAATTAAAACCAAGTTAAAATAACTAAATAAATGGATCTCTATTCTGGCAGAAATATTGTTATATCAATTATATAAAACATAACTAAGCCAGGTGCTGGTGGCTCACGCCTGTAATCCTAGCTACTCAGGAGACTGAGATTTGAGGATCGCTATTCAAAACCAGTCCGGGCAGGAAAGTCCATGAGACTCTCATCTCTAATAAACCACTCAGAAAACTGGAAGTGGCACTGTGGCTCAAGTGGAAGAGTGCTCACCTTGAGCTGATGAAGTGAGGGACAGTGCCCAGGCCCAGAGTTCAAGCCCCACAACCAACAAAACAAAAAAACAAAACAAAACAGAAAACTAAATGAATTTAATACACAAACAAGTCAAATAACAACCAAAGCGGAAACTTAAGAAACATGAAGTATAAGAAAATATAGGCAGGGACAATTTACTCTGATGAGGGAGTAATGAGAAAAGAAGTAAGATAAAGCCAAAAGATATGGATAAGAAACTATATATTACAATTAACTAAAAATGATATATAGTGCTCAAAAAGATGCCTCATGAAAGAAGTCAAAATGAAAATGCTCACCAAATTATGGAGCTAAAGGATAATATCCATAAAAATTACTGCAAAAATAAAGTCAATGAAACAAACTTTAATTGATACTTAACAGCTTTTAGATAAACAAATGAATGTCTATGTCTTAAAGTTTTTTTGTATTTTGAGTTTATTGTTTAATTATCCAAAGCACCCTGAAATAAAGGGATATAAATAAAATTTATTTTCAGATGAGAGGAGAAAATATGTGTTCTGTCAAAATTATCATCAGCTAATCTATTTTTAAATATTTTTATTGTAAAGATACCGTACAGAGGGGTTATAGTTACATGAGTAAGGAAATGAGTAGCATTCTTACCCCCTCCTTTGTTTTCCCCTTACTATCCCTTCCCTCCCCATGTCCCCAACTCTTCTATCCCCCCCACCCGACCCCCACCCCACCCCGAAGTTATAAAGTACATTTTCTTATATATATATATATATATATATATGATACATATATAAGATATGTATCATATATATATTCTTGTAAAGATAGTGTACGGAGGGGATAGTGTACGGAGGGGTTACAGTTAAACGGGAAGTGGCGTTGTGGCTCAAGCGGTAGAGCGCTTGCCTTGAGCTGAAGAGCGCAGGGAAAATGCCTAAGTCCAGAATTCAAACCCCACTACCAACAACAACAACAAAAAAGAAATTACTATAAAGTTTATGACAAAATCCATTCATCTACTGAGGGACATCTGGGTTGCTTCCATATCACCATAGCTATGGTAAATAATGATGCAATAAACATGGTTGTCCTGATAGCTTTGGAATGACGTTGTTTGTGATCGTTTGGCTAAATGCCCAAAAGTGGGATTGCTAAGTCATAGGGGAGCTCTATGCGGAGTCTTTTGAGGAACCTCCATACTACTTTCCAAAGTGGTTGAACAAGTTTACATTCCCACCAACAATGCAGTAGGGTTCCCTTTTGGCCATATCCCCTCCAGCATCTGTTGTTACTAGATTTCTTGATTATAGTCATTCTAACTGGGGTGAGGTGGAATCTCAACATTGTTGTTGTTTTTTATTATTATTGTGAAAATACTGTACAAAGGGGTTACAATTACATGGGCAAGATAGTGAGTACATTTCTTATCAAGCATTGTAGCCTCATCCTTTGTTTACCTTTCCCATCCCTTCCTAGCCTCCCCCCATCCCCCCACTCAATCCTCCCCGCCCCCACCAAAGTTGTAAAGTTCGTTTTCGACATGACAACTTGTACTTCTCATTGTTGCAACGGGTCCACTTGTATCCTATTTAAAGGATTTGTTTTTCCCCTTTCCCTCCACAAATTATACCGACATCAAATACAGTGAAAGCAGGGGTTATACTGTGGGGGAGGGACATACAAAGCAACAAAGAAATAATTTTATAAATGCGTTAGAAACAAATGCATGAAAGAAAAAAACATTTAAATACATATCTTAGGGTTCATTTTCCTGACTTCACCTTATCTGACCTTTTCTGCTTGACTCATACATATACTAGATATTGCAAATAAGGGAAACCATGGGACCTATGTTTCTTTGGGCTTGGTTTACTTCACAATATAATTGTTCAACCACTTTGGAAAGTAGTATAGGGGTTCCTCAAAAGACTCCACATAGAGCTCCCCTATGACCCAGCAATCCCACTTTTGGACATTTACCCAAATGTTTACAAACAAGACCACACTAAAGCTACCAGCACAACTATGTTTATTGCAACATTATTTACCATAGCTAAGATATGGAACCAAACCAGATGCCCCTCAGTAGATGAATGGATCAAGAAAATGTGGTATATATACACAATGGAATTCTATGCCTCCATCAGAAAGAATGATATTGCCCCATTTGTTAGGAAATGGAAAGACATGGAAAAAATTATATTAAGTGAAGTAAGTCAACATTGTTTTGATTTGTATTTCTTTTATAGAGAAGTTGAGCTTTTCTTCATGTGTCTAATGGCCATTCTTATTTCTTCTTCAGAGAAGTTTCTCTTTAAGTCTTTAGCCCACTTATTTATGGGGCAGTTGTTTCTTTGAGGATTTGTTGTAGGGGGATTTAATTTTTTTATGACGCCCTTGTCTGTTGTATGGCTAGTGAAGATCTTCTCCAAGTCCATGGGCTTTCTATTGATCTTGCTAGCTACGTCCTTTGCCATGAAGAAGCTCTGCACTTTCATTCAATCCCATTTGTTCAACTTTTCTTTGATTTGTTGTGTTTCTGCATTCTATTAAGAAAATTTTGGCCTGTGCTAAGGAATCTTAGAGTTTTTGCTATTCCTTCCTGTAATGTTCTTAGGGTGTCTCCTTTTATTTTGAGGTCTTTGATCCATTCGGAGTTGATTCTGGTGCAGGGTGATATATAAGGATGTAGCTTTAGTTTTCCATAAGTGTTAACCATAGGATCTAGCTTTAGTTTTCTACAAGTGTTAAACCAATTTTGCCAGCACCATTTATTGAAAAGCCTGTCTTTCTTCCATTCTATTTGTTAGCTCCCTTGTCAAAGATTAGGTGGCTATCGGTCTGTGGGTTCATTTCTGGGTCTTCAGTCGTATTCCATTGGTCCTCAGGTCTGTTCATGTGCCAGTATTAAGTTGTTTTTATTACTATGGCTTGTTGTATAATAGAAATAGTCTTATCAGTGATCTCATACTGTAGAGACAAAGAAATGATTAATTTATTGTTTACTATCATTTCTGCATTTCTTGAGAAAATGGCAAGGTGTGACAATTTTACACAATACTTTTACTTATAGATTATCACTTGAAGTAAATATTTTATCTTCATATTGTATAAAGCCACATTTTGTTTGCTAATGTTACAAATAGATTTTTGATAATTGTTGCTGTCATTCCTTTAAGGAATGTATTAATTCACTTGGATCTTTGATGATAGTATTTATACTTTTCAGTACTTGACAAAGAAGCATTTTATCTTAAATGTGCAGAGCAAAAATGTTTTCATAACATCATGGTTATAATTTATTTGAAGTAGAAATGCAGAAACATCACAAAGTTTAATTTAAAAAACTAATTGGAATTGGGTACTTTGTTTATAAGCATGATACAAAATATTTCTTAGAAATCAATAAAGGTTCATCATAAGGATACTCATAAAGAAATACTGAGCAATTAATTGCATTGAAGTAAGTAGAAAAATAGGACTTGCATCCTATTAAGTATCTAGAACTGTATCAAAATTAGGTCTCAAATATTATAATAGAGTGTCTGTTTTTTAACTACTGAAGTATTTGCCAAACTGAGTAATGCATTTATATTTGAAGAATTATTTCTTGAAATGTCACTTCATATTTTTTTTCATTGGGAACTTTAAGATCCTACAAAGTAGGTTTTTATCTTTGATACTAATCTGTGTGATTTTGTTAGCTATTAAGTGTTTTAGGACTAGTCTGTCACTAGTAGAGCATGTATTGTCTCAAATCCTGTGATGCAATATTTTGTCTGTCATATTTTGATAGCTAGAATGTAAACGGTAAGTTTTGGTAATGTTACAAGTTGATTGAGAGCAGAGATCTGTTGGACATCTATTTGATGAAGATGGTGGAAATAAATCTTTTGAATCAAATACATTTGGCTTTAAACAAGTTCATATATTGGAGTCATAGGTTTGATTTAAAGATACTATAATCTAGTTTTGATTTAAAGACACTATAATCTAGTAACCCAACACAGAAGACTTAAACAATTGAGTCTCAACCAATCCCAGCAGCCTAACACCATCAAATCACATGCTGAAAGCTGCCTACACATGGCCATATTATCTAACTGGATTGTTTCTGCATGTCACATCCTTTATTTTATTATAAAATATAACTTAAACACATTGTAAAAATGGATAATGTAAGCTATCTAAAATTTGGAATGGTGCCTAGTTCTTGCTCAGGAAAATGTAAAATTTTGCTAGTCTAACAGGAAACTAGTTGTGTTTATTATCATTGTGCATTCTTTAGTGTGTGTACTCTGGTTCTAGGACTTGAACTCAGGAACTGGGTGCTGTCCCTTAGCTTTTTCATTCAAAGTTGGTGTTTTACTGCTTAAGCCACAGCTCTATTCCTGGCTTTTTAGGGCCTAATTGGAGATGAGTCTCACAGACTTTTTTGCTTGGGATAGTCTAAAGCCAGGATCCTCAGATCTCATCCTGCTGGGTAGCTAGGAACACAAGCATGAGCAACCATCACTTGATTTGTATTTTGTTTTGTTCATTCACTTCGTAGTAAACTTATTTGGAAAACTGATGTAAACTACTGCTTTTGACATGATTTATGATAAACTATGGCATCAAATTAAGTGACTTTATCACCAGAAAATGAATAAAGATGTGGTACATATACACAATGGAGCATTAAACATAAGAATGGAATTGTGTTGTTTGTAAGGTAATGAGTTTAAATGGAGATCCTCAGGTCAATAAGCCAAACTCAGAAGGACAAATACGACATGTTTTCTTCTAAATACACAATCTCATGTATGTGCATGTAATGAAACGTGTTAACATTACTTAAAAATATAGAAAAAGTAAAGTAAAAATAAAAGAAATAACAGAAAATGGACTTGAATTCAGATCTAGCAGAGTTTCCACTTTTATGGGTTTGTTATCTCCACACATGTCCAAGCATTAGTGAATTTGATGTGGTGCCAGGCAGTGGCCCAGGGCTCTGTTATGAATCCAGGGTAGTGTGAGGGAGGTGGAGTAGTGTTCCTGAAAATTTCTGTAATTATAAATAAATCCGTTTTCTGTCTGTTCCAACTGACAAGTCAGGACAATATTGATGTTTACTTCATTAGTTAGGATGGATTTAGAACTTAATCCTCAGAAAGTGCTCTTGTTATTTTAATTTTAATTTATTGATCTTCCAAATTTACTAACTCATGTATAAAAAGAGCAAACACAGCAAAAATATTGCTTATCACCAACATCAGTAGCTGCTGTATTTCCCTGAAAAATACAAACCTTTGCTGTCTACACATCAATTGTACCATAATGCTTTTGTAACAATTGTAGAGACTGATGCCCACTCATGAGAAACTGGGCTCTTTGTATCAAATATGGTCAAGTTATACAAGCCAGCTGTGTTTCTAATGGAGGGCAATAGTTCAGTCAATAGACAAGCTACATCAAATGTGAATTATGACTTTTTTATATTATGACATGAGCAGTATTGAAATCATCACTGTGAGGGGGGAAAAAAGGTGAAGAGTACGTACTTACTGCTTAGCTTGCTCTGTTCAGCTCATGACATAATTGTCTGTGTGGAGGGGAAGCACAAATTAGTGGAGGGTTTTCTCTAACTGGAAGCATCAGAGTCTACCAAGCAAGAATTGCAAAAGCCAGTAGCTCACACTTGTAATACTTGTTACTCAGGAGGCTGAGATCTGAGGATATTGGTGTAAGGCAGGTAAATCCAAGAGATTAAGCAGCAAAGATCTGTAAGTAGAGGTGTGGTTCAAGTGATAGAGCACCAGCTATGAGGGACAATGTTAAGCAAAAGCACGAAGCCTTGGTTCAAACCTCATACTGACATACACAGAAAATTATATTTCAGATTGCTCTTACTATTATGGCTCAGCTGAGTGTCTTCAATATTGTGGCAAGTGGTTTTTTTCTTTCTTGCTATTGTTTCTAATGTATTTATAAGGTACCATGTGATTTTTTGTTGCTTTGAATGTCCCTCCCCCCCATGGTATAGCCCCTGTTTTCACTGTATTTGATGTGGTTATAATTTGGGGAGGGGAAGGGAAGAAACAAATTGTTTAAATAGGGATATGGGTTGACCCATTGCAACAATGAGATATATAAGACAAAATGCTGAAAATGAACTTTACAACTTTGGCAGGGGGTAGGGGGATGGGGGGGAGTAGTTGTGGAGGTGGCTGGGAAGGGATGGTAGGGGAAGAACAAAGGAGGAGGCAACTATGCTTCATAAGAAATACACTCACTACCTTGCTCATGTAACTGTGACCCCTCTGTACAGTAATTTTATAATAAAAAACTTATTTAAAATATTGTGGCTGTGGGCTGGGAAGGTAGCTCAGTGGTAGAACACTTGCCTTGCATGCCTGAGGCCCTGGGTTCGATTCCTCAGCACCACATAAGCAAAGAGAAAAAAGCTGGAAGTGGCGCTGTGGCTCAAGTGGTAGAGCTCTAGCCTTGAGCTGAAGAGCTGAGGGACAGCGCCCAGGCCCAGAGTTCAGGTCCCATGACCAGACCCTCCCCCCCAAAATTGTGGCTGTTTAGTTTGTGGTTTGCATGCATTTGAGGCAGAAGGAAAACCATAGGATATCACTGGAGGTTAGTGGAGATAAGAATCTGTCTTATTATTGCATTCATTTTGTAAAGCTATTTTAATATTCAGTTGAAGAATTCATTACTAGGACTGTGATAAATGAGAACAATGAAGTCTTCGGTTCTGAATAGTGGCTGAGGCTTTTTATCACATTTGATGAATAGGAAGCACTCTCCTCGTGCTTCTGCTCAGCTCTGTGATATCCTGGATAGAGAATTGTTTGGAAAAGATGTAATCTCAAGTATAGAATTGACTAGGTGTCTTCTACCACTCTTCATAATTAGATAGAATTATTTATACCAGGACTGAGGTTTTCTTATCTACCTATATTTAACATAAGCTTTGGTGATATACCTCTTTATGTGGGTTTCACTTGGTTTTCTTAACCTTGCTATAGAGAAGGAGGAAGTAGTAAGAAAAGAGACAAGGACAGATGTATGATTTTAGTCATTTCTTTTTTCTTTGGTATTTATTAAATTTAATTTTTTTTAATTTTCTTTAAATATTTGTACAAAATGGTCCCATTTGATGTGTTATTGGAACAACACATCCTGATCAGGTCTGTCATTTTCCCACTATCTCTCCCAGACCCATCCACCCCATCAAGGTATTCAGTCCATTTTCCCCTATGTACATTGAGTACTATGATTGCGTTCTAAAGAGCACATTTTAATATAGCGATCAATAGAGATAAAACTGTTCTATGAATGCAGATGTAAATTAGTTGGTATGATGCCTACCTAGCATGTATGTGGCTTTGAGTACAATCCCTACGTAAGAGCTAAGAAAAAAAAGTAAATAAACTGGTGTATATAAGGGGTCTTCTGAACAGTCCCAGAGTATATTAGCACACTTTGATAATTCATGTTTGTCAAAGAAAACTTTAAGCACAGGATTTTCTTTCAGATAAAAACAAGAATGAAAGTAATTATTTTAATACTAGCTACTCAGAAGGCTGGGATCTGAGGATCAAGGTTGAAAGCCAGCCCAGGTGGGAAAAGTCCATGAGACTCTTATCTCCAATAAACCACTCAGAAAACTGGAAGTGGCACCATGGTTCAAGTGGTAGGGGGCTAGCCTTGAGCTGAAGAGCTGAGAGACAGCACCCAGGCCCAGAGTTCAATCCCCACGACTTACAAAAACAAAAAAAAAAGTATTTTAGTTGACTTTATTGTGTGTGTGTGTGTGTATGTGTGTGTATGCACATACACACAAATGCCAGTATTGGGCCTTTCAGCTTTCTTGGCTTTTTTTTTTTGGTCGGTCGTGGGGCTTGAACTCTGGGTCTGGGCGCTGTCCCTCAGCTTTTTCAGCTCAAGGCAAGCGCTCTACCACTTGAGCTACAGCGCCGCTTCGGGTTTTCTGGTGGTTTTTATTGGAGGTAGGAGTCTCATGGTCTCTCCTGCCCGGGCTGGCTTTGAACCGCAATCCTCAGATCTCAGCCTCCTGAGTAGCTAGGATTACAGGCGTGAGCCACCAGCGCCTGGCTCTGCTTTCTTGGCTTTTTCACTTCAAATTGACACCATCATTTGAGCCATCCCTCCATTTCTGGCTTTTTGCCGCTTAATTGGAGATAAGGGTCTCAAGAATATTTCTGCCTGGGCTGACTTTGAAACTTGATCCTCAGATCTCAACCTCCTGAGTAGCTAGGATTATAAACATTAGTGCTACCACCACCTGGTAGTTGGCTGATGGTATTAATTTGAATTTAGTTACAAATTGATACTTATTTATAAACACTAATGTCTTGTCATACCCTCTCACATATAAGTATTCATGTGAATAAGAAGGAAATTCTTTTGGGAAAAGTGAGTGGAAAGCAGAGATGATGGGAATTTCCACTCAGTATATTTCACTGAAAATATTGAAATGTTAGTGCAAATCTAATACCTCATTTAAAATAATGCCATGCAAACAGCATCCAGAAATACAATGTGGCTCTTATTTCATGACATACCCTAAAACAGATAAAAGTTTTAATGAAAAATACCATGAAATATGGTCCCGATTTTACTCTACGTTTTACATGTGGGTCTAAGGGAGATGTTGGTTTTAATAAAGAGTAGAACAAGAAACTATTTACTTGTTCAGAAGCTGAGAAGTGCCAACTTTAAAGGCCATGGCTTGAGTCTCTACATTGCAAATATTCAAGTTAAGCAAACTTCTCAGAGGAGAAAAAAATAGCAAGATTAGGGCCATGGAGCTAAAAAATGAAAACTAGAAGGAACAGTAACCAATTGTGTTGCAGAAAGAATCATTAGTTTTACTTTTAAAGGAAACAGAAAGTATCCGACTCAAAATATTTGCCATTATTACCTTACAATAGCCTACCATACATAGTACTTACCGTGTTAGTGAAAACCAAGGTAGTTATTTTGTTGCTCTAAATGCCAAAGCAAAGCTGAGTATATGGTAAAATACTTGCCATGTAGAATGACAGAAAACACTGCCAGTTGAATTTCTCACTTTTGCTCTTTTGATCTTTTTGTGAGTTTAAGCACCAATTATAGCTTGGGATGCAAAGATCTTTTCAGTAATGACACAAAATGTACTAACTCTTAAAGGCAGGGTGGTAAATGGAACTTCAAAATTAAAATAATGTGCTCTCAAGTACACTATTAAGAAAATGGAAAGCTCAGACACTGACTGGAAGAAAACATTTGCAATACATAACAAATATATAAAGCTTACAATTAAGTAGTAAGGAAAATAATTCACTTAGGAAAAGATAAATAAATCTTTCAAGGACATTTTTAAAAAAGATTTGAAAAGGTCCAACATACACATGGAAAAACATTGTCATTGAACATTAGATATATTTAATTAGAATTAATACATTAGGACATATTGACTAGAAGAGGTGAAGCTGAAAAATTGACAGTATAAACTTAATAAGAATGTAGAGTCCAGATGCCCCTCAGTAGATGAATGGATCAGAAAATGTGGTATATATACACAATGGAATTCAGTGCCTCAATCAGAAAGAATGACATTGCCCCATATGTTAGGAAATGGAAAGACTTGGAAAAAATTATATTAAGTGAAGTAAGCCAGGCCCAAAGAAACATAGATCCCATGCTTTCCCTTATTTGCAATTACTAGTATATGTCTGAGACAAGCAGTAAAGGTCGGATAATTATTCAAATGTTTTTTTCTTTTTTGCTATTGTTTCAAACATATTTATAAGATGATTTCTTTGTTGCTTTGTATGTCCCTCCCCCACGGTATAACCCCTGCTTTCACTGTATTTGATGTTGGTATAATTTGTTGAGGGGATAGGAAAAAACAAACCGTTTAAATAGGGATATAGGTGGACCCATTGCAACAATGAGATGTACAAGTTGTTATGTTGAAAAACAAACTTTACAACTTTGGACGGGGGCAGTGGCGGGGGGGGGGGGGGGGGGGGGGGGCCGCGGGGATGGGAAGGGATGGGAAGGGGAAATAAAGGAGGAGGCAACAATGCTTGATAAGAAATGTACTCATTACCTTGGGCATGTAATTGTAACCCCTCTGTACGGTATTTTCAAAATAAAAAATTAAAAAAAAAAGAATGTAGTGTCCATTAAACTTTATTGTTACCTTGGTAATATAAACTTATACAACCATCTGAGGAAATGATTTAGAAATTTCTGAAGCACACCTTTAACACAAAAACAAACAATTCCACTTCTGGGTAGATTTTTCCAAGAAAAGATTTTGTCATCAAAGAAATATCTATATCTCTCAAAAAGAGTGGTACATGGATTTTTAGTGCAGACTCATTGATAATAGCCAAAAGCTGGAAACAAATATGTCCAGTAACCATTAAATGAATAAAAATCCACTGATAAGTTCATACAGTATTTTAATAAGAATTATAACTGGATTTAACTACAAATTCACCAAACTACATGAACTGACATGAAAATGAATAGTAGAAATGAAAGATGCTAGTCATAAAATATGTCAATAATATATGATTTTTATTGTTACTGTAAAGGTGATATACAGAGGAGTTACAGTTACATAAGTCAGCTAAACAGCTCACTTCTTTTTGAACTATGTCACCCCTCTGTTAGCCTCTCTCAGTTCTTCCATTCCGTCCCCACCTAGGAGTTCATAGGTCATTTTTAACATAGTGCCTAGTATCACTTCTGCATTTGTTCACCCTTTGTGCAACCATTTTTTGGGGGGGGATCTGGTTGTGGGGCTTGAACTCTGGGCCTGGGCGCTGTCCCTCAGCTCTTTAGCTCAAGGCTAGCGCTCTACCACTTGAGCTACAGTGCCACTTCCGCCTTTTTCCTTTTTTGCTTATGGGTACTGAGGAATCGAACCCAGAGCCTCAGGCATGCAAGGCAAGCGCTCTACCACTGAGCCACCTTCCCAGCCCTGTGCAACCATTTTTGTGCCCCCACTTGCCTTCCCAAAAGCAGATAAATGTACAAACAAGACAAAAGGAAAAGAAAATAAAAACAGCAACAAAGAAACAAAAACCTCACGTGAATATGTGATTTTTAAAGTGAACTTTAGCCAATGGGAAACAAAGGGAGGGAGGAAAGAGAAGAACAATTTCTCTTTTTTTAAAATATATGTTTTTTATTTTAAAGATACTGTACAGAGGAGTTACAGTTACATGAGTAAGGTAATGAGTACATTTCCTATCGAGCATTGTTACCCTTCCTTTGTTTTCCCCTAACATCCCTTCCCCCCTCACCTCCCCAACACCTCCCTTACCACCCCCTAAGTTATAAAGTTCGTTTTCAACATAGTGTCTTGTGCATCTTATTGTTACAATGGGTCAACCTGGATCCTTGCTTCAACATTTTGTTATTTCCCTTCCCTCCCCAAATTAGAAAATTATATGTACAAGATGAAGGCCACCAAAATCAAATACAGTGAAAATGGGTTATACCTTGGGGGAAGAACATACAGAAGAAACAAAAAAATCACATAGTACATTATAAGTACATTAAAAACAACAGCAAGAAAGATAAAACCTCTTGTGTCCCTATCTTGGGGTTCATTTCGCTTAGCAGCATCATATATGGTCATATGTACATAGCTTTTGACCTTTTCTGCTTGTCGTATACTAACTAGTTTTGGCAAATAAGGGAAACCATGGGACCTATATTTCTTTGGCCCTGGCTTACTTCACTTAATATAATTTTTTCCAAGGCTTTCCATTTCCTAACAAATTTCTTGACTGGCTCTTTCTTCAATGGAATGGTTGCAGGCACAGTTTCTGCTTTAACTTGCCTGAAGACATACGTAGGCCTAATCAAGAGTCCAGCTGTGTTATTGCACACATCACTGTGAAGCAGTGCTAGTAAAGAAGTATATTAATTTGTATTGATTCATATCTTTACATTTCAAAGCTGTATGCTCACTGTCATGTTCAAAGATTGTATCTTCCGAATACTCATTAGCATATAATCTTTGGTATAGTTCTTTCTTAGGTAAGCCAGACAACAAAAGAATAGTATAGTGTTACAAAGGATTGTGGATTGAGTTTGCAGACCTGCCTCAGAGCAATTAAAAGCCTTTCGCTGAAAATAAGAGTAGTAATAAACCCTGGCATGCAGTTAGTTGTTATACAAGTATTCAAATTTTATTCAAATTGAAATTCAGTACAAGTGAAAGGCAAAGGATTGGAAGATGAGTAGCTACCTCTCTTTTTCAGCAATTACAATGCTGTCTTAATAGCACTACAATTTTAGAGATCTAAATTAATTGACAACTTAAGGCCTGGTATCAGAGCCAAACACATTTAAGACAGCTACAAAGAAACTCATTCTTTGTGTCTGTGCTGAGATCAGATCACACATGTGCAGATAGGAATATCAAAAAGCAGACATAGTCTTCTGTGCTTAAAAAAGACCTGTTATTAGAAATGAATGGGCCCCAGGGTCCTCTCTGGGTGAATAACCCTAAAAAGCTGCTGCCCACACATATTCATGGTCCTTCATGGACAGCAGAAGCGATCCCTTTTGCCTTGAAAGAGAATGTCTTTCCACTATTTGGAGAGAGTCTGTTCCAGAACAGATAGCTTGTAAGACACAGCTTGTGCTCTTGCAGTAAGGGTCTGACCTTCAACAGAGCAAAGAACCAGCAGAGCTTGAGTCCCCCAAAGATCCTCTAGAAAAATGAACTTTAAGACTTGGCTATTCTGTACCAGAAAGAAATAGGCCTTATATGATAGAGTACTTCTGAAGCTGTTTTTTTTTAGGAGAAAGGCAAAATATATTAGTTCAGAACGAAAATCAGGCAAAACATATTGACATTAGAGGTTTAGTCAGTAACACTAGGATATTTGTTGTGTCATTTGCTGAGATGGCTCAGGTACAGACACAAAATAGGGTACTGTGAATTAAGTTGTGACACCAAAACTTCGCATGACCTGTAGAGAGTAAAATGTTAACATAGGTGAGTATATTACATTTATCTGTGTATGTGCATATATGGCTGTGATGTATAACAAATGTTATAATGCATATATCTACATCTGTATATTATATATATGTCATATACATGTGTATATTTGTTTATATGTATGTATATAATACATGTGTATATATTTATGTGTGTATGTATATATATGTATATGTGGGCATATGTGTATATCTATATCTATATCTATATCTATATATGTCTATAGGATGGATGATCTACTATGTTTTGCTCAAGGTGTACCATAGTAAGAATCTGATAGATGACAAGGAAAGACTTCAGTTGCCACAACAGAACTTTTGGGCCATTGTGTAATTTCCAAATAGAAATGAGGTCGTGTCATTTTTACAAATTCACTGACTCAAACATAGTTGAGACTGTCTTTACTAAGAGCTTAATGCCACCATGACAAGTTTGTGCGATTATCACACCTCTAATATTTCTCCAAAGATATTTAAGAACCATTTGTCAACTATGCCCTGACCAAATGTAAATACTTCCACATTTCCAAAAGAAATTAACTATGTAACTGAAGTTGAAATTTATATCAGATGATATGAAAGCCGGTTGAACTCTTCTTGTTAGTTAATAGAGGTCCTTTGCTAAATGGATTGCCTTTTTTTGTTTTGTTGAGGTTACTCTTTCATAATCCATCTTAATATGTTAATGATACAATATTAACTTGGAGGTTGGCCCAAATCTTGCACATTTTCTATTCTGATTAGAAGCTTCTATCTCATTAGGTGTTTGTTTCTAAGACACTGTTTGCTCTGTAGTTCAGGTTGGCTTGGCACTTGCTATGTTGATCCAAACTAATGATCCTCCTAACTCAACCTTCTGAATTCTGGGATTTTAGGCATGTTCCACTAGACCTAGCTTTTTATTTCTAATTAGTATTATTAGCACAAAAGAGTGCTATTCAATTAACAGTTTGAAAAAGTCCCACAGATCTATTTCAAATTTTAAAACAATCCTTCCTGCTTGCCTTCCTGCCTGCCTCCCTCCCTCCTTGCCTCCCTCCCTCCCTCCTTCTCTCCTTCCCTCCCTTCCTCCCTTCCTCCCTTCCTTCCTTCCTTCCATCCTTCCTTCCTTCTTTCCTTCTTATTGTTTGGGCATGAAAACAAGGGCCTTATCCTTGCTGAATCCTTGTCCAACTTCAGCCATGATATCTTTACAATCTTGTCAGTTACACTTCTGTCTATGGGTTCTAATTGCTTCTCTTTTACATGTTCTTATTTTCCCTCACATAGTTTTAGAAATCATGTCTACTGAAGAACAGAATGAACAGAGATAGATGCTGATCATGCTGATAGCTTAATAGATTTCTTCTCAGTACCATCACTCTGGGTTCTGTTCCTGATGTTCCTCCTGCAAATATTTTATACCACATCTTCATGTTCAACAACCACAGTAACATTGTTGCTTTTGAAAGTTATATAAATGTAAAAGATGGTATCTGTATGTTTTCAGCTGGCTTTCTTTCATTCCCTCAATAATTTTGGAGTGTATCTTCCTACCATGTACACCTATAATTCATTCACTGTCATTTTATGATCTTGGTCACAATTTATATATGCATATTGGCATACATGTTTTCGACATGCATATGAGATGTATATGATTGGGCTTTACCAGGTATAACTCTTCCAGGAAAGGTTATACCTGTCATTATTATAGGTCTTGTTTATAAATGGAGACTCTCTTGGCCTACATAGGCCTACTTCTACTTTAGATTATTTCCCTCCATTGCTGATATACTTTCTTTCTAAATACTCAGCAAATAATGTTTAAGTTGGGATAATTTCCACCTGGGCTGTCTGGAGCACAAATTATTTCAGACTCTACATAGTTTCAGTATTATTCTTTATAATAATTGAAGGTGTTTCTTTCCCTGGCCTCCATTTTCAGTTCTGCCTATGCTGAGGATGGTTATACTAATTGAATACCAAAAGGATGGCCTTGTTCATCTCCAGTACTCTCACACGGTGCCCTATTTGCAGACCACAACCATCTCAGCATCATCAGACTTCAGCTCCACTCTGCATGTCAAGACTTCCATACTCCTTCTGGGCTCCCTTGCCCTGTTCTGTAGCCTGACAGGTTGAGGCTTGGCAATGCTGAGTCTCACCTTGACTTTCCTCTGTCTATGAACACTGTCCTCCATTGGCTAATGACCAGTGCCCAAAAGGAAAAAAATCTTATATTATTTTCAGTCTAACAAAAGAGGTTCGATCTGGACCCACCTGCTCCCTCTTTGACAGTAATAGCAGTAGATATTAGTTTATTTTTCAAATATTTATTATGGATGAATTACATTTATAAACAAAATATTTTATATTTTGAATTAGAATTTCTAAAGGATCAGTAGAACCTTTTGGAATATACTTTAAATAATTTCCTACAAAGCCAGGTACAGTGGCTTATGCCTGTATCCCTAGCTACTCAGGAGGCTAAGATCTGGGGATCGCTGTTCAACGCCAGCCCAGGCAAGAAAGTCCAGGAGACTCTTGTCTCCAGTTCATCACAGAAAAAGCCCAAAGCAGTGCTGTGGTTCAGGTGGTATTGGGCTACCCTTGAGCAAAAGGAGCCCAGGAACAGTGCCCATGCCCAAAGTTCAAATCCCAGGACTGACAGAAAAGAAAAAAAATCATACAAAAATGATCAGTCATTTTATTTATTTTTCTAACACACTGGCTAAGATTTTCAGAATATTATAGAAAATATTACAAGTAACAATTTGTTAGTGTATATCTCCCTCAATTTTTCATACTGAATTTTGTGTTTGCTGTGGAATATTCTGTATCTACCCATCTTCAATAAATGGCATTTTTCTGCTCACAATTTGCCATTTACTTCTCTTAATTTGAATTATTATTGAGATTCTCAAAAGTCTGTAGTATGGTGAATTGTGTTATTATATTTCATTTTTTAATGTCTAATCATGTCCTTAAGACATTCAGTATTATATTTTTTCATGATTTAAAACTATCAAGTTATTTTCTTGTCTGTGTCTTTATTCTAATCATCTTAATATTTTTCATTTTAGGTAAATAGAGCACATTTGAGGTTTCTCACTGTATTTACTATCACACAGATTCACTTTAGCTCTTCAATGTAAGAACATTTTTTATTATTTTATGTTTTATTATTTATTTTTACTCTGGTAGCTCCACTAAACATACTATTTTACACAATTTTCTTTAAGTCTTTGTATCCAAATAGATATATTTCAGACTTTTACCTACTATCATTGCTATATCTAGCATGAATACATTTAATTTCTAAATTTAAAAATAAATATAAATAATATGTAGTATGAGATTTGTGTGTATATGCTCAAGGCTAGTACCCTACCACTTTGAGCCATAGCTCCACTTCCAACTCTTTGGTGGTTGGAGATAAGGGTTTTCTGGACTTTTTGCCCAGGCTGGCTTCAAATCACACTCACCAGACCTCAGTCTTCTGTATAGTAAGGATTACAGACATGAGCCCCCAGAGCTAGTTGTTGTGCTTTTTAAAAAGATTAATCTATGACCTGATCCCTATAATTTTCTTTCTTCTGAATTTTACTCATCACCAATCTTTACCTTGGCATTTTTTCCCCTTCTTTTTAGTGCATGTTTCAGAACTGGGGCTTGACTTTTCCATTCAAAGCTGGTGCTCCACCACATGAGCCATACCGCCACTTCTCATCTATTTTCTTTTCAATTTAGCTATCATTCTTTGCTAACTCACTTTCAGTGGAGTGTGTGTGTGTGTGTGTGTGTGTGTGTGTGTGTGTGTGTGTGAAAGACAGATCTAGAGAAAGAGAGATACCTTAGACTGAGTGTGGGAAGTTCTCCTTTGGGAAATCTTAGTTTTGTCTCTCTCATGTCAGTAATTTTTATATCCAAATAAACTCACCTCTTCTAGATCATTATACAATGTAATATAAGTTTAAAGTGCTCATATATGGCTGGAGTGATTTTCAGGATTTTATTTTCTGCTTCACATTTTTTCTTGTTCCTATTCTTAAAACAGAGAGAAAGAGAGAGAGAGAGAGAGAGAGAGAGATTTGATGTCTACCTATAATTAATAGTAGAAATCATTATTTAATATTTGTTTTGCTTTTGCAAATGGCATAAAAGCAAAGGAACTATTTAAAATTTTGCTTAAGGTATGTGTATGAATAAATAGTGGACAAAAATCACCAGTACTTTTATAAAGCAATCAATTGTGCTGCTTGATTAAGAAAAACCCTGAAAGCCACATCCCCTTTGTACAGAAAGACTCTTACGAACAGACTAGCATACTTCAAGACAGCTCACTCCCATTATTTTTATTTCAAATCATTTGTCTATTTTAAGTAAATAAGAAAATTCTGAGAAAAATAAGAAAGCTAAGTGACTTTAACTTCAAATTTCCCCAATACCATCAGTATATATTTTCTGGCTATAGATCTATCAGATTTAAGACTTCCATCTGTAATCAAAATAAACTATAATAGAAAGTTGCATAAATTCTGCCTGAAGAATGAAAAAGATTTCATTAACCAAGATGTGTTAAGGGAATTACAAAAAAAGTTGTGTTCATAAGTAAAATACAGTTAAAATGAATTTTCTTGACAAAAAGAATAAATTGTATTATTTGCATGAATGCCATGAGTAATATAATCTCATTAATTAAGAAGACATTCCATGTATGCAAATTGCATTTTCATAATTTACAAGCCAGCTGCTGCTGAATTTGTGCTTCTTTAATTTATATTTTTAATAGTTGTATACAGGGGCTTCAATTCCATGAGTCAGATTATTAATACAATGCATCTTGATCAACATCACACCTTACATCATTCTATCTCATCTTACCTTATCAATAAAAGTATCAAATAGCCACGTATGGTGGGGCATGCCTATAATACTAGCTTAGGAAGTAGAGATAGGAGGACCTCGGTTTGAGGTCAACCTTGGAAAAAATTAGTGAGACCCAATGAAGCAGAAACAAAATGAAGCAGAAACAAAAGGACTGAGGACATGGCTTATACTAGCATGGGGGAGATGCTCAATGAACAGTACTGCAAAACAGAAACAACCAAGCCAAACTACAAAACAAGTGTTTCATTCCTCAATCTCTAGCCATACAAAGAAACATTTCATTCAGTCCTGAGACCATAGAGATCCATATAATGCACTAGAAATTTGCCCAATCAAGATTAATCACTTTAGTACCATCCAGTCCAAGAAGTACTTGTTCAAATTCAGTTAACCAATATGAGGCAAGGTGCGTAAACCTACTGTTTCGGATGTTTATAAAATAGAGCCACATACATTTTATAGAGATTATACTGTTCTCAATAAAACAGAACTCACTTTCCCAATGACAATAGTGTTAATGTGTAGTTGAGACTTTAAATAATTTCTTTTTCTAATTTGCCTCTTTAAAATTGGATCAAAATGGGGCTGGGAAGGTGGCTCAGTGGTAGAATGCTTGCCTTGCATGACTGAGGCCCTGGGTTCGATTCCTCAGCACCATATAAGCAAAAAGAAAAAAAAGCCAGAAGTGGCGCTGTGGCTCAAGTGGTAGAGCGCTAGCCTTGAGCTGAAGAGCTGAGGGACAGCACCCAGGCCCAGAGTTCAGGCCCCACGACTGGACCCCCCCCAAAAAAAATTGGATCAAAATATCTCTCTGATGCTAGTTTCCAGTTAGATTTCACTGGGGTTTCTGTAATTGGTAATTAGTCATTGGCATCTACTGATAGAAGGTAATAATATGTCCAATAATGTAGATAAACAAATCAGTTGGTAAACATACTACAATCATCAGTAAGTACTAGGTACTATGCCTCACTGGAAAAATAAGTGTGTCAAGCTGAGGGTTTTTTTTTTTTTTTTGCAATTTTTCTTATTGTTAAAATGATGTACAGAGGAGTTAGTTACATTTGTCAGATAAAGAGTACATTTCTTTTTGAACAGTGTCACCCCTTTCCTCAATCTCTCCCAGTGTTTCCCTCCCATTGCCAACCACAACTTGTATAGTTCATTTTTCACATAGTGTCTACTGAGTACCATTGCTGTATTTGCTCACTCTTTGACCTACCATTTTTGTGTCCCCCTTATCGTCCAAAAGACAGATAAGAAAATACACAGGACAAAAGAAAAAGATAAACAACAACAACAAAAAAAACTTCTTGTTTCCATCTCTTGCAGTTCATTTAGAAAAATATTATTCCATATGATCAGAGGCAAGTAGATTTTGTGCCTTTGTGATCCTCTCCTAAGAATAATCTCCTTAGGTCTTACTCTGTGTGAATACCTAGAGACCTGTATAGTTTTCATGTCCCAGTATATTAAATTTTTTTAGTATCCAATGTGTTTACTTGTATATTTATAGAAATATTCTAGTAACCACTAATGAGGGAAACCATGCAACATAGGTTTCTTTGGGTGTTTTGCTTAATATAATTTTTCAAAGTCTTTCCAATTCATTATGAATGGTATGATATCATTCTTTCTGATGGATGAGTGGGATTCCATTGTGTATAGGAAGCCAGAGGAAACTCTCATTAATGCACACATGATGACATTTTGTTCTGCATTTCTGTGAATTTGATACAGCACCTTGAGTTTTATTTAGTGAAGATGAAAAAGACAGAAATTTTAGCTAATTACATCTAAGTAGTAAAATGTAACTAATTCATAAATTGGTTGTGAAGATGAAATTATTTTCCCCTTTAAATATTGTTTCCTGGAGATACCCAAATAAAATAACAATTTCTCAAAGGTGTACATTTCTTTCTGAATAAATAACATAGATGATGCATGTGCCACTCACCAATTTCCTTTTAAAAACCAATGATTGAAAGTGTAACAATAAGAGCTAACATTTTGTTGGCTGTTTGTAAATGCTCACTGCATAACAAATCTTCTTTGAGTTGTATTGCACCAGGTAAGTCTTGGAATCAGCAGTGCCATCCTGTGAGTTCGACACTAATACTATGCCTTGTTGGATAAAGTAACAATCTGGAATTATCTATAAGGCAGAGATTGAGACATGAACTCAAGAGTTTTGATGTGGCTTCCATTGTTTTATTTATATAATGCTACATAAAGAGATTTAACATATATAAATTGGTTATCAGGTGATTTCTGAGAAATTCTGAATGGCTGGCTGCAGATCTGCTCGGGTATGATGACTCCATCTTTCCTACAAACTTGTGGCTGTGATTAGAACCCAGGATGAAACAACAGTGAGAGATGGCCCCAGGTCTACCTGAAGATAAGGGAGTTCAGAATAAATTCATTTCTCTATAATAAGAGAAAAAGCTGAGAGAGAATACAGTTATAAGCATGACATTCTCTAATAGTTGATATAATTGGTAGATAATGTTTGCATAATGTTTTAATTTTTGTGCTTGAAAAAATTAAATCCTTTGAAGCTTGCTCGTGCACAAGCAGGTATAAACAATACAGGTCCCAGTCAACTCATGAAGGTTGAGCTTTATATGGTTTCTCAGTCTTGTCATTGAATTGCTTCCCTATAAGCAAACAGGAAGAGCTTGGGGGAAATCCAGTAGTTGATTGAAGAGGGATAAGGGAGGTGGATGAGAAGAATGAGAACATAAATAATAGATTAAAGTTTTCTGAACTGAGAAAGATTTACCTTCATATTAAAAGTTCTAATCATTGTCTATAACAACAAAAGCTAATATGTGGAACATATAAATCTTTTGCAGAAAGTTTGATCTCAGAGGAGGGGGAAAAATAATTAAAATTTTAAGAGTGAAAAAGGTAATGTATCACTTTCCTTCAAATAAAATTATCAGGCTGAACAGAAGTCATGGAGAAAACATTGATCTTGTGAACATTAAAAATGCAAAATACTTGCCTAAAATTGAAATATGTTCCTGGTTTTCATGTTTAATAAATCCTTACATTTTTTAATAACTTGACTACAAATGTTTGTTTCCCTAGAATGTGGTGCATGGTGTGAATTTTTTTTAACATTACACAGATGGAATCATTCCTTGAGCAATTCACTATAAGTTAATTTTTTAATTCAAAATACACTTAGGAAACTAGTTATATTTATGCTCTGGAGTGAACATTCATTAAATTTTCCTCCTTTGAACATAATTGCTTTTTTGTGACTATGAGACAGTTTGTTATTGAGCAAGGTTTGGCTCCCTCCTTGAGCTGCAGAGAAGCCAGTATTGCTGTTGCTGAGTGTTGCAAAACATTAGGTTTTGGCTAAAGGTTAAAAATTTAGCCAACCGTGATGAGTGGCAACACCCTTGTATTCTCAGCATTTAGGAGTCTTAAACTGGGAAGATCATGAATTCAAGGCCAGACAGGAATTCACAAAGAGAGATTATGACTTTAAAACACACACACACACACACACACACACACACACACACACACACCAACCAACCAATAAAAATCATGTAATATGTGGTCAATTGGTTATGAGTCCAGGAAGTATATGCTCATGAAATGATGGGTTCAAATCATAATAATTATTAGCAAAGGTAAGTACAGTGACTCATATCTGCCTTTAATCCCAACACTCAGAAAACACAGACAAGGTTATATAAGACCTTGGAATGAAAAAGAGAGAGGAAGGGGAGAGGGAAGAGAGGAGGGAGGAGAAACAAAGAGGGGAGAGAGGAGGAGGGAGGAGGCAGAGAGGAAGTAAGAGAGGAAAAGGGGAGAAGCAGGGAAGAGAGGGAAAGGGAGGGACCTGGGAAGAGATAGAAAGACATTACCTCATTACACTGATCTCTGAATTTCCTGAAAGACAACATAAATACTCTTATTTAAAGAATGTAAACCATGTATGGTGGTTCAAGCCTGCTATCCCACCCAATCAGGAAGCAGAGATTATTAGGTCATGGTTCAGGGTCAGCTAGAGCTGGAGAGAAATATGTGAGAGTCTGTATCAAGCCAATGGTTGGGTGTTGCAGAATGTCTGCCTGGCAAGAACAAGGTCCTGAGTTCAGTTCATACTTTTATATGTATATTTATATTTATTTATATATTATATTGTATACATAATGTAAAATGGACTGACCTGAGTATGTATAGTAATTATTATACATATGCTTTAGTTGGCTTTAATCAGAGTCTATATCTTAGCTGGCTTTAGATTGATCTACCAATTTATCATTGACTTATCGATTCAAATTGAGTTATCAAGTCTCCATTTCAGGAAATATTAATGTCATTACTCCAGTTATCTTTTGGTAATCATTTACATGGTACATGTGTCTAAGTTTAGTCTTAATTCTTATGTGTTTTGTTTACTATATATAGTTTGTAAAATATTGCCTTTTCCTTTTTAATCCAGATCAACCATCTCTGCTTCTGCCTTTTGTGGAAATTTTAGCCAACACTTGAATGAAAATTTTGATGCATTTTACTTTTTTTTTGTAGGTTCTGAGACTTGAACTCTGGGCCTGAGTGCTGTCCCTGAGCTCTGCAGCTTAAGGCCAGCCACAGCTGGTTAATTGAAGATAAAAAGTCTCATGGACTTTCCTGCCTGGGATGGCTTTGAACCACAATCTTCAGATCTCAGTCTCCTGAGTAGCTAAGATTATAGGTGTGAGCCATCGGTGCCATGCCCATTTGACTTTTTGTCTTTCTATATCACCAGGTCTTGGTTGCTCTGATTTTTCTTTGCTCTCTAGATTTGCAAATACTTGTAATAGATTGTTTTATTTCCTGTGTTGTTATTTTAGTTATATTTTTAATCAAATTTAATGATTTCTTTAGGGAGTATATTGATCATCTTTGACTTAAAACAAGTAACTATTTTTAAAATATTTATGATTGTATTATTTATTACTTATTCAGTCATACTGAGAATTGAACTCAAGGCCTATGGTTGCTAGGAAAAATTTTCTTGTAAGTCTTAACATAAGACTTTAACTTAGTACTTAAAATTTTGTTTTGTCTCATGGTGTTATTATAATGTGTATTTTAATTATATATAATGGGAATCTAGATTTGCTTCATTGTAGGTATGTAAGTATGTAACATGAGTATGTAATCAAAATTTTCTTCAATTTTTGTTTATAGAGGAACATCTTGTTAAAGATATTCTGAAGAGAGCTTCATTGAATATGAAATTCTTAGTTACAAATTCAAAAAATCTGCACTTAACATTTAGTCCATATCCTCTAGTCTGAGGAGCTTCCAGTGGAAAACCACCTACATAAATATTATTTCTTCCCGTATTTCAGGTAAGTATACATTTGCTGCTGTTAGAATGTTCTTTGTCATTTGCTTTTTAGCATTTTGTCTATAATAGGTTGGGGCTTGTTTCTCTTGGTATTTATTGTGTTTGAAGTTTATTCAACTTCTGTGTCTATTTAAATATTCAATTAAATGTGGGACATTTTCTGCCTTTATATTTTCTATCCATTTTGCTATTCATTTTTCTTTGTACTTTACTTTAAAATTTTCATATTATATGTATGTAGAAACATTTGACTTTGTCTCATAGGTCTCCACAGCTCTGTTCATTTTTATTCAGTTTTTCTCTTTATGCAAATTAGTAAAGTTTTAGCCTGATTTTTTGACTATCTATCTATACATATATATATATATATATATACATATATATATGTGTAAGTATATATATTTGCCAGTCCTGTGGCTTGAACTCAAGGCCTGGGCTTTGTCACTGATCCTCTTTGTGCTCAAGGGTAGCACTCTACCACTTGAGCCACAGCACCACTTCTAGCTTTTATCTGTTTATGTGGTACTGAGTAATCAAACCCAGGGCTTCATTGCATGCTAAGCAAGCACTCTACCACTAAGCCTATATGAATATATTCAGCCCAATATGAATATATTCAGTCCTATATGCATATATTTGTATGCAATTTTACAGGCTTATTTAGGGGAACTGTGTTGAAGTCTTTGTTGAATTCTACACATGAACACACTGAGATACACATCCTGTGGGAAAATATTTTCTAGTGTGTACATTGAACTTTCTTGTTTCTTCACAGTTAAGTATTTTTGGAGGAATAAGTGAATATTGTAGATAAAATATCATTGCAACTACTGCTCCATTTATTTTTCCCGAGAGATGGTTTTTATGCTGTTATTCATGTTATTTATTTACTTAAATAATGTGCCTTGCTTATGTTTTTAAACATGTGTATTGTGGTTATTGAGATTTTTTCCCCTTAAGTTTTAGCTCATCTTTCCTGGGAAGTTGACTCTGGATATGAATAGTCCAGTGGCCAGCCATTCATCTGAATATCAATTTTATTCAGTACTGTTGAGGGTACAGTAGTGTACCCTCCAAAATTTGTAGACTGAAGTTTTTTCTAACTCCAACATTTCCAAATGTGACCATACTTGGAGATAGATTTTAGTGAGGTAATAGGAGGAAAAGGAGGTTGTGTGGTTGGGCTTCAATCCAATAAAAATAATGATTGTCTGTACATGAAGTGAAGACTAGGGATTCCTTAGAACCATTTAGGACTTTGCAGTGGCTGGTGAACCCTGGCCACAGAGCAGATATAGGAGTTAGGTTTTCCTAGGGATGGATCTGGGGTTCAAAGTCAACTGCACCTCCTATGAAACCAGAATGAACAGGACTCTAGTCCTTTTTCCAGCTCCCAGGGCACCACTGGAGGAGGGAAAGATCAGAATACTAAACCAGACAGGTGAACAGGCTGTAGATGAGGGCAGCCTCGGCTATGTGGATCATGCAACTGTAACACTTTGAGCTTAGTACCTAGTACTCCTTAGTACTTAGTACTCCTGCATATATCCCAAAAGACTACTAGAACAATAAGAGGAGATAAAGATCCAGTCACACACCAAAGAGGATCATGTGAAGATGACAGAGAAGGCAGGTATAAGCTGCCAGCGTGGTGAGAGGCCAGAGTCAGGATGAAATGGAGGAAGGTTACAGATTCCTAAGATTCTACAGGAGCCATCTGTGTGAGAACAAGCATCAATCTTTAAGGAAATGGATGAGCATCCTGAAGGTAGTTCAGCGGTCATCAGGGCTGCTACCCACAGCATAGGCCCAGAAGTCACAGAGGGTGTAAGGGTTTGTCCTTCTGTGGTTCCTGAGAGGTCACCTGTTATCTAGTGCCAAGAGACCAAGAGCCCTGTCCTTGCAGGTCCCAAAGACAGAGCCAATCCAATGGGTCCAGAAAACAAAGCATGAAGACAAACCGATTGTTCTGGAGGCGTAAAGCTAATGGTTTTATATTATTATTTATGGTGAGAATATCGTACAGAGGGGTTACAATTGCATGAGCAAGGTACCCTACTGCATTGTTGGTGAGAGTGTAAAGTTGTTCAACCACTTTGGAAAGCAGTAAGGAGGCTCCTCCAAAGACTCCACATAGAGCTCCCCTATGCCCCAGCAATCCCACTTTTGGGCATTTACCCGAATGATCACAAACAAGACCATAACAAAGCTACCAGCACAACTATGTTTATCACAGTGCTATTTACCGTAGCTAAGATATGGAACCAACCCAGATGTCCCTCAGTAGATGAATGGATCAAGAAAATGTGGTATATATACACAATGGAATTCTATGCCTCCATCAGAAAGAGTGACATTTCTAATGGGTTTTTCTTACCTAGGTTTCCTACTGCTTGGGACCCTACACTCTTTATTCTTCTTATTTTTTCCAAGTGGAATATTGATCCTATGCTTGTCCCACCCCTGTATTTTGGGACTATAATAACTTACTAGGTTTCCTGGTCTATGGTCTGAGAGGATTTTTCTTAGAATAAATCATAACTTGAGTCTTTCCTAATACTTATTTAAATATTTAAATGGAATTTTAGACATAGATTCTTTTTTAATTTTTTGTGAAAATACTGTACAGAGGGGTTACAATTACATGGGCAAGATAATGAGTACATTTCTTATCAAGCATTGTAGCCTCCTCCTTTGTTTCCCCTTCCCATTCCTTCCCATCCTCCCCCCAACCTCCTCCCTGCCCACCCCCCACCAAAGTTGTAAAGTTCGTTTTTGACATAAAGACTTGTACATCTCATTGTTGCAATGGGTCCACCTGTATCCCTATTTAAACGATTTGTTTTTCCCCTTCCCCTCCACAAATTATGCCGACAACAAATACAGTGAAAGCAGGGGTTATACTGTGGGGGAGGGACATACAAAACAACAAAGAAATAATCTTATAATTGCGTTAGAAACAAATGCATGAAAGAAAAAAACATTTAAATACATATCTTAGGGTTCATTACCCTAACATCACCTTATCTGACCTTTTCTGCTTGACTCAGATATATACTAGATATTGCAAATAAGGGAAACCATGGGACCTATGTTTCTTTGGGCCTGGCTTACTTCACTTAATATAATTTTTTCCAAGCCTTTCCATTTCCTAACAAATGGGGCAATGTCATTCTTTCTGATGGAGGCATAGAATTCCATTGTGTATATATACCACATTTTCTTCATCCATTCATCTACTGAGGGGCATCTGGGTTGGTTCCATATCTTAGCTATAGTAAATAATGCTGCAATAAACATAGTTGTGCTGGTAACTTTAGTGTGGTCTTGTTTGTACAAATTTAGATTCTTAAACTTTTGAGTCTGTTTGTTTGTTTGTTTAGTGCCAGTGTTGGGGCTTGAACTCTGGGCCTTGTACTCCTACCTGTCTTTTTCACTAAAGGCTGGTGCTTTACCACTGGAGTCAGATCTCCATGACTGGAGTTTTGCTGGTTAATTAGAGGTAAGAGTCTCATGGATTTTTCTTCTCAAACTGCCTTTGAACCATGATCCTCAGATCTTAGTCTCCCAAGTGGTTAGGATTACAACTGTGAGCTACTAGTGACCCACATAGTTCTATATTGCATTTGAAAGGTGCATGGATTGCAGAATTATTAAAGGCAGTGTTCCAGGTTGAATTATAAATGTCTACACAAAATCCTCATGTTGGAAAGTTAACTTTAATAACTCAAAATATGACTGTATTGGGGATATAGAACTTTTATATTGGTTATTACATTATTACAAGGGATCCTGCTCCAATATGGTGGTGTCCTTAGGAGAGATTCAGAACTATATATAGAAATAATGGCCATATGAAAACACAAGATGACAGCTACCTGAACCTTCCCTGTACCTTGATGTCAGAATTCTAGCAGCTAAAGTTGTGAAAAAATAAATTCCACTATTGCATTTACCAATCGGTGATACTTTCTTATGGCAGCCTAATATTAATAAAAGTATCTTGAGCTTAGAGGTTGCTGTCCTCTGCCCGCTGACCTGTGTGCAGACTGCAGAGTACATTCAAAACTGCTAGCTCAAGTCCATTTCTCATTCTTCCTTCTATAGACTCAGAGATTCTTGCTCCTCCAGTTTGCATCCTTTAGCTAGTAACCATTCATTTACAGTAAGAATATCTCAAGGCAACTATGGCTTTATAATTTTGTGTTAAAGTTTCTAGCTATTTAAAGCTAGATCAGGCCTGCAAAACTTGTGCTTACATACCAATGGATTTTTCCTATCTGTTTTAAGTCTGTTCATTTTAGAATTTTCTCTCACACTCTCTTCAAAGGAGTCCTTCACCTCTTGCTGCATGAAGTATATATGTGTGTGTGTGTGTGTGTGTGTGTGTGTGTGTGTGTGTGTATGTGCTAGTCTTGGAGCTTGAACTCAGGGCGTGGGCACTGTTATGCTCCAGGCTAGCATACTACCATTTGACTATTTGAGCCATGGTTCCACTTCCAGTTTTTTGGTGGTTAATAGGAGATAAGAGTTGTATGGGCCTTCCTGCCTGGGCTGGCTCTAAACTGCAATCCTCAGATCTCAGCCTCCTGAATAGCTAAAATTACCTATACGCATAAGCTACTGATGCCATCTTGGATGCTTGTTTTTGCTTCCAGACTGTAATAGGCAGGTCTACACAGTGTCTTTGTAAGCCAATGAGCAGGTCCTGATAAGAGATCTGCAGACTGGCACCCGCTATGTTTACCCAAATAAGAATCAGCCTCTGCAAGTTTCTCCTTGTGGACCAATTTCTTGTGTTACACATGAAATGCTTGTTGCTGTTGCAGAGAAATCTGTCTGTTTTTCCACTTATTTGAAATGAACCACCCAATGTCCTCATGACATCTTTAGAGGTTCTCACTTAGCTCTGAATTCTGATCAGAATCTCAAAGTCATGCCATTTTTCAGGGAAAGTCAATGGCATTCATCACAATTAATATCATGCATGCTCTTGGAGTCAGCAGTTTTGTAGAATGTATAGTTAACCATCGAGCTAGACATAGTTTCATAGATACAAGAAGCAAAATATTTACTGGATCTATTCTGTGTACTTATACAAATACAGAAATATAGAAAGAACTTCTATTTTGTAAATATAATAGAAGTAATTTCACAGTGGATATTAGCTTGATTAAATTATTTTTCATAAATAATTTATATGAAACATCTGTAATATTAATGTAAATATTCAATCACCCTTTCATCAATACAGGTATATGCATACATATATGTGTCTGTGTAAATAAACACAGGCACATGACAGTGTTATATTAAATAGGGAGAAAAGGTCTAACTATGAGTTATTTTCAATTTAAATATTTCTTAAATGTTTCAAGTTTTAGGAGTAGAATAAAATGCATTGATTTTCTGTAATTAAATGATCAAATAAATAAAATCAAGTTCCTACATTTGTCTAAAAAATGGGAGAAACCTAGCTGGGCATTGGTGGCTCACACCTATAATCCTAGCTACTCAGGAGACTGAGATCTGAGGATAGCAGTTCAAAGTCAGCCTGGGCAGGAAAGGCCAAAAGACTCTTATCTCCAATAAGCTATTCAAAAAAACCGGAAGTGGCCCTGTGGCTCAAGTGGTAGAGCACTAGCTTTGTGCTGAAGAGCTGAGGGACAGCACCCAGGCCCAGAGTTCAAACCCCATGACCGACAAAAATAAATAAATAAAGGGAGAAATCAGTTTCTCAGCTTAAAATGTTAAAGCCCACTCACCTCCAACTTTCTGTACATCCTGATAAGAACTTTTCTGCTAAAATAACTGGCACAGAGTTTTCTTTGATATCACAGTTTAATGCTGAGATTGAGTCTGCACATTCAAAACATTAGCTGACAGCCCTTGAGAGGTCATAAGTTAGACTTCTGAGTTTCTCCTAATGGATTCTGGTTGGCGTGCTTCTCCATTCTCTCCCATGAAATTCGTTTTTGTTTTAATCTGTGTGGTTTTTCACATTAGCAAAATGCTTGGGGACAGGTGAACCTAAATATTGAGATGCTTTGGCAGTTGATTATTAATACTTTGTTGACTTGGAACTATAGCGAGGGGAATGTGCGTGCGTGTGTGTGTGTGTGTGTGTGTGTGTGTGTGTGTGTGTGTGTGTGTGTGCATTCTTGTTCTGTTGCTGTTGTAGGAAATCTGCAGATAGACTAGTCCATCTGGGACTCTCATTTGCATTTCACCTTGATACAATTCTGTTTGCACTGACATCTTTATTCACTCATCAAAACTGATTGCTTTCAGGTATCTCTTTTTAGAGGTTTTTATCCAATCATGTTTGTTTTACTTATAAGCAGTGGAATGCTTTCTATGAACTGAGTCATCACTTAATTTATTCAAATATGTTTCAAAACTATCTAATAATGAATTTTAAATGTGGAAAGGAAAGTTGCTCAAAAGAGATGGACATATAATATTTTAGATACTAAATCAAGAAACTAAGCGGTATGCTATCCTCTAAACACTTAATAATTTTGTGGGGGTACAGGTACTGGGCTTGAAATCAGGGCTTGAACACTGGGAATGCTGTCCACTTTATTCATACCTCTGCTTTCAGCTTTTTTGTGGATTATTGCAGATAAGAGTGTCACAAACTATCCTTCCTAGGTTGGCATCTATTGTGATCTTCAGATCTCACCCTCTTGAGTAGCTAGGATTATAGCTATGCATCTCTAGCACCTAGCTTCCAAATTAATTGTACACTTCTGACAAAAAAAAATCTTGATCTTACGCATGGCATTTATCTGTATTACTAAAGATTATTTCTTTCAATGTGACTATAAAATAAGTTGCATTAATTATGAAAATCTTCTGTTCTCTTAGCATGTAGACAGAACTCTGCTGTATAATTCCATGCCAACAAGTAGGCAGACTCCAGTTATCTGCAGTTATCATCACAGTTCAACTTGTGTGGGTTTCATGCTGCCAAGATATCTCATTTATTCAAATGCAGGCATCTTTATTTAGCTCAGTGAACAGCAAAAGTTTCTGTCATCAAATAGAAGCTTCATTCTATAGCTATGTAATATTTTATGCCTCTTTTGTCCATAAACTTCTGAATAAGAGCATAATCTGGTAGCGTGTGATGTAGCTCGAGTTAGTGTGTGACCCTATGGCTGGGAGTACATGGTGTTAATTGTGAGCAACTGATGAAGCCTCCACAGAGAATAAGGGAAGCACTTAAATTGTCCAGCTCCCATAATCTACAAAGGGTCATACTTGGGCCCAGAGACACACCTACAGGAAACAAAACCCATCTCATTTTGAATGTTAAAGTAATCCAAGAGTGTGGACACATCCAGTTCCAGGTGATTCCCAGGCCTGGGGAACAAAGATGGACTACAAAGAAATTAACCTATTAACCTGAGCATTAGCTTATTTCCTTCTGAAGCACCTTAAGAATAATTCATGCCAAGGATACTAATATTAAGCAGAGATTCTGCTAAGCCTCTGCAGATTAGTTTTATCATATGGAGTCCTAAATACGAGGGGGAAGTGTAGAAGTACTGTCAAGGTTTTCCAACAAGATCAAGTCTGTCCATTTAATTATTGGTTTTTATTAGCAACTGGATTTCAGACATAAATGTAAACTCTTTCAGGACACCAGTGGTTTCCACCTATAATCATAGCTACTCAGGAGGCTGAGACCTGAGGATCCTGGTTCAAAGTTATCTGGGGCAGGAAAGTCTGTGAGATTCTTACCTCCTCTTAACCACCCTCCCCCAAAAGCCAGACATAGACTTGTGGCTTAAGTGGTAAAGTGCTAGCCTTGAGTAAAACAAGCTCAGGGATAGAACACAGGTTCTGAGTTTAAACCCTGGAACAAGCATAAAAATAATTGTAAACTTCTACTACTCTCTATCTAGGAAAGATGTCATTCTTGTCTTTTATTTTTTTTTCAAAAATACTTACACAAGCCGGGTGCCGGTGGCTCAAGCCTATAATCCTAGCTACTCAGGAGGCTGAGATTTAAGGATCAAGGTTCAAAGCCAGCCCCGGCCGAAACTCCTTGAGACTCTTATCTCCAATAAACCACTCAGAAACCTGGAAGTGGCACTGTGGCTCATGTGGTGGAGCACTAGCCTTGCTCTGAAGAGCTGAGGGACATTGCCCAGGCCCAGAGTTCAAGCCCTATGACCAAAAACAACAACAACAAAAATACTTATGCATAGAATATCTTTCCTAAAAGTGGCTCTTTGTAAAAATCCAAATCATGAGTCAGCCAAATTATATTCATGTAGGTTTTCCTAGAGTCATTAAATCCTCAATTTGTCTGTTTTAGAGTGATGTAAATTATATATATATATATATATATACATACATATATATATGTCAGAAATATATATGTGTAGAGACTGGGGGTTTAGCTGAGTGGAAGAGCGCCTGTCTGGGGAGCACAAGGCCCTGAGTTCGGTCCTCAGCTCTGGGGTAAAAAAAGCTATGAGACCCCCCCAAAATAAGGCAACTAGAAATATTTATGTATATACTTATAGATGTATATATTTATATAAATACATTTATTTATTTATATATTTCTGCCATATATATAGCCACGTCATGTCGGGCTACTTGAAAAGAATAGTGGACTGATTCAATTTGAAGCCCTTTCAAAATCAGATGTTAATCCTATCTTTTAACAGAAATATTTATATATTTCCATATATATGAGACATAGGATAAACTCAGCATCAATCTTGTTCAATTTCTTCTTAGTCTAAGAAAGAGGACTATTAAGTGAAGGGATCTTCAAAATATGCAACCTTAGAGATAAATATTTCAAGGTAAAAAATAAGGAAAATTCATATACTTTTAAAATAACATTGTAGTATATTATTCACAAAGAAATATACTCTTATTTATGTAAGTATAACTACTCCGTACATCATGTTTACCATAACAATAAATAAATTAAGAATAATAATATTGTAGGTTTATGGTAGAGCTCAATGGGAGAGTAGTTCATGCTTTGCATACACAAGGTCCTGGGCTTGATCTTAGTATGTCAACTAAACAAAAGGAAGAGAAGAAGAAGCAGAAGAAGCAGAAGCAGAAGCAGAAGAAGAAGAAGAAGAAGAAGAAGAAGAAGAAGAAGAAGAAGAAGAAGAAGAAGAAGAAGAAGAAGAAGAAGAAAAGAAGAAGAAGAAGAAGAAAGAGAAAGGAAAACAATATCAATGAAACTAGAGGCATGGCTCAATTGGTTAAAAGAAAAAAAAGATGTGAGTGAAAAAGCTGAGCAAGAGCACTATGCCTGACTTCAAAACCTTGTACAGGCAAAAATATTTAACTAATTACCTAATTAATTTAAAAGCAACAACAAAAATCTAAATAGACAATAAACAAAAAATGTTGTAATATGCTTGTCACTTACCCTATGGAAAAATCCATTAGAACTGTACTCAATCAGAAAAGATTTGGTGAATTACATTACTTGCCCATTGGCTCTCACTGCGAACCAAATTCAGACCAAAATGGATGGGGACAATCAGAAGACTAGACTGGGTGAGATGAACTAAAGAACCCTATTATACCTTCAGCACATGCATGATGTAAGTGATTACTATTTTTAAGTGCATGACACACACACACAATGACACTATATCTAGTTGTCAGATATTGAGAGATCATAAATATGCCAAATCTTGTCTTGCTAGCTGTGAGTCTAGGGATATAAACAATTTTGTCATCCATATGTCTTCACAGTTTAGGGTATATCATAGGGATGTGTTGGAGAGCAAACCATGGACCTCAAGTCAGTCATTCAAATATGCAGCAAATTATATCCTCTTCTGTTGCAGATCCTAAGGAGCCAGGAGGTGGCATCGTGTGAGCAAAGTCTCCATGGCCACTGACTCCATGGTACTTGAAAGTACTTTCCCTTTTGTTTGAGAAAGTGTTCCTTTCAGCTTCTGAGCCTGGGGGCTTATCTGAGGTAGTATGGTGGACAACGTTTGATTGAAATAGAATGAGGAAGGGTGCATACTGTCTGCACTTGAGTCCTGCAATAGTCCTAGAGCAATGGGATGCAAGCATTTGACAAATATAGAAAGTCTATATAGCTGAAGCTTTTGTAGAAATAAACAGAGTAGTGTCTTCAGCCTTCTCTCTGTCTCCTTCACCAATCTCCTTGCTCCTTGGGAGCCCCTGTTCATGCTGCGACTGGACTGCAACACTCCTCGGTTTAAAAAGAAGAGTAGAAAATTAAATATCCACTGAGAATTCTTACTCAGTAGTGACCTTAGGAAAGTAGAAAAAGTAATTGACAGTTACTCAGTTAAATATATTTTTCTTGTAACACATATGTATGTTTTCAATGTCTTCTTTTCACTCTCTAAATGAATGACATTAAAAAAATCATATCCAAGAAGTAATGCAATTTTGCTCCGAGGACATTTGATTTGTGGCAAGACTTCCGATCAAATAAATTTCCTGTAATCCTGCTCAAAATCACATCTTCCCCCAACAGTGAAGCTGTGTATGTTATCAGGGTGTGGAGACTTAACATAACTTGCTTTCAGAGATGGAAAAGCAGCGACTGCTGGTTACTAGAAATGGCAGGGTGAGGACGCCAGACAGGAGAATGGTACTGGGATGAACAGGATGTGGTCTTTTGGCTCCATAATTTCTTTGCTTTACTGTCTCTCATATGTCTTCTTAGTCTTCTTCATTAAAAGGAAAACGACATGTCCTTTTGCTTTATTAATACATTCTTTTTTTAATTGTGAAAATACCATACAGAGGGATTACAATTACATGGGCAAATGAGTACATTTTTTATCAAGCATTGTACATCCTCCTTTGTTTCCCCTTCCCATCCCTTCCCATCCTTCCCCCGCCCCCCCACCCAATCCTCCCCGCTCCCCCCACCAATGTTGTAAAGTTCGTTTTCAACATTAACGACTTGTACATCTCATTGTTGCAATGGGTCCACCTGTATCCCTATTTAAACACATTTAATGTTAATACATACTCATCTGAGAAAATTCAAAACTATCCAAATGTGAACAAATTTAAAAATTTGATTATTTTCTCACAAGTGTTTGCAGACATTTTATATGGATAAAACCACTTTGACCATGAAGATTCTTTTTTTTTTTAAATTGTGACAATACTGTACAGAGAGGTTACAATTACATGGGCAAGGTAATGAGTACATTTCTTATCAAGCACTGTTGCCTCCTCCTTTGTTTCCCCTTCCTATCACTTCTCATCCCCCTTACCCCCCCCCACCAGCGGATTCCCCCACCCACCAAAGTTGTAAAGCTTGTTTTTCGACATAACAACTTGTACATCTCATTGTTGCAATGGGTCCACCTGTATCTCTAGTTAAACGATTTGTTTTTTTTCCTTCCCCTCCACAAATTATACCAACATCAAATACAGTGAAAGCAGGGGTTATACCGTGGGGGAGGGATATACAAAGCAACAAAGAAATAATCTTATAAATATGTTAGAAACAATCGCATGAAAGAAAAAAAAAACATTTGAATACTTATCTTGGGTCTTTGTCCATTTTACCTTCTTTTCCCTATCCCTAGCTTTCCTTTTTCTAAAACCTTTTTGAGTTTTTTTTTAATAGATATAGAATATTTGGGGGATATCCTTGGCCTGAATAGCTTGCCATTGTTTTACTAAATATTAATATGCTATACAAAATAGCTGCCTGACCTTTGTTTAAAAATATCATATTTGACAGTACCTATAGTATTTATACTCTTTTAGTACCATAACATAAACATAAATCATTTCAATTATGAACAGTCTGTGAAATCATGGTAAAAATCAAGCTAAGAATACTTATTTATACATGGGAAGAGTCAAAAGCCAGATGCTGTAATAATTTATGTCTCCTGATTCTCCAAGCTTTATTTTAACCTAGTGTTACATCAATAAAAAAAAACCCCACAGTTATTGTAAATAAGGGAAAGTATGGGGCCTATGTTTCTTTGGGCCTGTCTTGTTGATGTTAGGCAAAATGAACCCCAAGATAAGGAGTCAAATGGTTTTTCTTTCTTGCAGTTGTTTCTAACCTATTTATAAGATGATTTCTTTGTTGCTTTGTATGTCCCTCCCCCATGGTATAACCCCTGCTTTCACTGTATTTGATGTTGGTATAATTTGTGGAGGGGAAGGGAAAAAACAAACCATTTAAATAGGGATACAGGTGGACCCATTACAACAATGAGATGTACAGGACGTTATGTGGAAAAATGAACTTTACAACTTTGGCAAGAGGGGGCTGGATGGGAAGGGATGGGAAAGGGAAACAAAGGAGGAGGCAACAATGCTTGATAAGAAATGTACTCATTATCTTGCCCATGTAATTGTAACCCCTCTGTACAGTATTTTCACAACAAAAAAGAAAACCAAAATAAATAAATAAAATAAAGTGAAAAAAACCATACATTTAAATGACAGTACAGAAATTTACTTCACAATTCAGTATTTATAAGTTATCAATTTATTTGTTAAAAATACTCCAATTGCTTAAATAAAACAATGGAAGCTTTATAAATTTATCTTTGCCTGGAGGGTGTTGTTAGAATGTCTTTCTTCTATAGGGTCATTTTACAGTTCTATAATTCTTTTCCTGTATCTATTTATAGGTCTTTTATTTTGTATTTTATTTTCTTTGTATCTTTTTTATTTTTTAATTTATTTACTGTGAAAATACCCTACAGAGGGGTTACAATTACATGAGCAAGGTAACGAGTACATTTCTTATCAAGCATTGTTGCCTCCTCCTTTGTTTTCCCTTCCCATCACTTCCCATCTCCCCAATACCCCCCCATGTCCCGTTGCCCCCTTCCCGCCCCTCCCTCCCTCGTGCCATGTTAGGCGAAATGAACCCCAAGATAAGGAGTCAAATGTATTTTTCTTTCATGCGATTGTTTCTAACATATTTATCAGATGATTTCTTCGTTGCTTTGTAAGTCCCTTCCCCACAGTATAACCCTTGCTTTCACTGTGTTTGATGTTGGTATAATTTGTGGAGGGGAAGGGAAAAAACAAATCGTTTAAATAGGGATGCAGGTGGACCCATTGCAACAATGAGATGTATCATTTATTTATGTGTTTATTTTTATTTTTGTGCTAGTCTTGAGGCTTGGATTCAGGGCCTGTTTCTTCTCCCTGAGCTTTCTGCTGTACCAGTCTACTAATTTAAGCCAGAGCTCCACTTTGAGCTTTTTGGTATCTCTCTCCCTTTCTCATTCCCTCCTCCTTCCCTCCTCCCTTCCTTCCTTCCTTCCCTCCTCCCTTCCTGCCTCCCTTCCTTCCTCCCTCCCTCCCTCCCTCCCTCTCTTCCTTCCTTCCTTCCTTGGTTTCTGCCAGTCAGTCTTGGGGGCTGGAACTCTGGTCTGGGCACGGTCCCTGAGCTTCTTTTGCTCAAGGCTAGCACTCTACCATTTGAACCCAGTGCCACTAATGGCTTTTTCTGAGTAGTTTATTGGAGATAAGATTCTCACAAGCTTTCCTGCCCTGGCTGTCTTTGAACTAGGATCCTCAGATCTCAGATTCCAGACTAGCTAGCATTATAGGTATGAGCAACTGGCTCTCCACTCTCAACCTTCTTTTTAAGAAGAAAAAAAAGTCAAGCATTTAAATAGTTTAAAGGACATTTTTAAAGTATCTATTTAGAAGACTTGGAAGAATTATTAGTTGTCAAAATTATGATCATGATGTGTGATTATATCAACCTTCATTTTTTGCTTTCAGTGAACTTTTTCTATATCTGTGCCTCATTTGTATTTTAGTCCTCTAGAAACATTTCCCTAACTAAAATAATTCTTATCTCCTGAATATTACTTTTATGTTCTAGTTGACTTTGTGACGTAATGAAAGACTGGAATATTAATTTTATTAATAATTATACAAAGTCTTTATGATGAATCTTAGTGCTATTTTTTGTAGCAGAGTTCTAACCCTCAGTGTGTGGTGATATTACATCATCTATAAAGGTTGTTAGGCATTGAGAATCTTTGGTCCTTCACACATGTTTTACATGCTAAAATCTGAGTTTGTGACCCCAGATTTACTTGCTTATAATTAGCAATGAGTTATTTAAGACATTATGTGAATTGTAATCAGGTTTGTGTCCTCAGTCCCTTACATATTTCCATGTGCTCTAAGCACATGGCATCTTTATTTTCTTAATCTGTATTTCCCCCCTCCCATGCCCCCAGGTTATCAAGACAGGAATTGGGCACATGCGTGCACATAGACATACACACACACACACACACACGCGCACACACACACACACACACACACACGCATCACAGTTATGTAATTCTACTGATTTCCTATCATCAATCAGGAAGGCAATCAACTAAGAAATCAACTGACAACTTAGTGGAAAATATCATGCTGCCCTTCTCTATTTTTCAGTGACTTAAAACTATATACACAGAGAATATTTCACTCTTATTCAATACCGATTTGTTGATCTTCTACTTTATTATAAAGTAGATATATTGACATTGATATATTTATTTATAATAAATTATTTAATTGTAACAATAAATTATCAATTATTTATAACTTATTTGTCTAACATATTTATTATTTGTTGTTTTTTATTAAAATAAGTGACTAATTGCTTTTTTATATTTCTACTTTATAATGAAGTCTATAATTACTTTATAAAGTAATCATTATTTTTATTATAAAGTTTATCACAGTTTTATCTTTTTAATATTTATTTTCCACAATAAATTTATTTCCTAAAAAGGTAACCCTACTACTAATGAAGGTGGTATTAATTTCTGCTATATATTTTAAACATTTTATTAGCATCTGAAATAATTTCAGGGAACTTACAAGAGCTTCAGTTTTGTTGTTCTAAACCAAACAAGACCGATATAATATATATCTCAAGGATCCAAGAATCTTTTATTTCAGACCTGGCCATGGACTTCCATCCTAGATAATTTTTTTAAACACAATACTGCTATTATAAAAGATGCAATGAATTCATTGCTTTTCTGTAACTGTATGGATTTATTACTTAATTAGTTTTTTACTTTCACTTGACAGGGGTTTTTGAATGCAGCTTATACCTCTGTAAAACCAAAACAAAAAAATTAATCTTTTATAGAGTCCACATTAAAATGCCATATAACCCGACAGTAAAATGTATTAACACACCTCAGAGAGTTTTCAATTCTTTATATCTTTCAAGCAGTTGGAAAGATGTGTGTTCAAGAAATGATTTATTTACCGTAACAGAAAACAAACCACTCAACAAAAAGCTAAATTATTTTATCCAATTGAAAATTAGTAGCACCTGTACAATACCATCTTAAATTGTACTGAATCCAGAAGAGCTTTATGAGCAAGCAAAAATGGAGATCATACCAATCTGAGGAAGTAATCCTAACCAAAACAGGGTGAGTGCTATACATCATTTGTCTCGAAGACTTGCCTGAAGTCAAACCCACATTAAAGCTAACATTTGAAATTGTTGATATTGTAATAATTATTGTCTTTATTTTTTTTATCCTCTACTGCTAATTAGCATGACAGGAATCTGTTGGTTAACATGATAAAAGCAGACATAAAAGCAGACACAACCAAATTATTTATGCAAATCTGATCATGAATATAAACATGACAATTTATAGGGCATAAAATAGATTCTATATGTTGCACAACTACCCAATATTTTTTAAGTTCATTGACTGGCTCAAAGACATATCTCACTTGGCAATTGCTCCTTGATCTTGGGTATGAACAACTCAATTACTCCTTCCTCCCACATAGTTCTGAAGTCATATGAACTATGTGGCTATTGATATTTTGTACATTTAATCCTAAATGTACTTTATCAACAAGCAGTAATATGATTTTGTTGAAAATAGTCACAGCCTGATTTTATTTCCCCCTTGCTTGTTTTGTCTGGTTTCCTGAAGGATCTCCGAGATTTAAAAATCATTCTTCTTAAACAACTGATCTGCATAAGGTTGAAACAAAGCATACTCTCCCAACTTCAATGGAATTTAATTAGGAATCAAAACCAGAAAATTTGGGAAATCTCAAGTATGTGCAAATTAGAGAACATTTTCCTTATGACTAGGTCAAAGAGATGATGTGTTTGTTTGAATTGCTATCAAATTACATTCAAATATAATTTGATGTCAATGAAAACAAAATAAAACAACATGCCACAATATATTAGCTACAATTAACACAATATTTAGAAAGACTAAGGAAAGCATTTCACTGTAAATATCTATTTTGAAAAATTATCAAGCTGTGGACAAACATTGAAGGTGATAAAAGAGAAAAAAAAGAGAGAGAGAATCCAATCACTTGAAGAATAGTATATATAAACCAAGTGCTACTGGCTCACATTGGTAATCTTAGATAATCTCGAAGCTGAGATCTGAGGATTGCAGTTGGAAGCCAGCCCCAGCAGGAAAGTCATGAGACTCTTATCTCTAATTAACCACAAAATACCAGAAGTGGATCTGTGGCCAAGTGGTGGAGTGCTAGCCTTGAGTATAAAAGTTCAGAAATAGTACCTAGACTTTGAGTTGAAGGAAAAGTAAGTAAGCCACTCCTCCAGTTATATTTGACATTACAATTCAGTAACAGTGATATTTAATTCAAGTAATAATAGAATTGATATAAATTAAGATAAAATAATTTTTTGAAAATGTTATGGATAAGAATCACAAATTGATATGGAAGAAAGGGCTTCAGATTCCAATACAAATAAAATATGTTGTAGATAAGAAAAATTATAATCCCAAAGACACTGAATATCTCTAAGTAAACCTACAAAATTAATACAATTCTAATCAAAATATCAAAATGTGAATTTATGGAGAGGGGTTTGATATTTACATTGAAAAACAAAGGACGAAGGATATGCATTTCAAAAAATTGATCTTGGGAGCTTGCTTTACAATAACTTATGATTTCTTATAACACCTTAGTATCAGTACAATATTGGTATAAGAACACAGAGAAATGGAGCCAATAAAGAGAGTCATGAGGTAGATGCCCAGGTGGCTTAAGACATGAGACAATGCAGAAGCAGCATCACACACTAGTGGAGAAATAGTGAACAAACATGTTCTTTTGAGCATGTTCTTCCCAAATGATTTCTCAGGGTAGAGCTGGTAGTGTTAGGTTATATTTTAGTTCTTTTGACAAGGTGCCCTTCAGCTGTGAATTGGACCATGAAAATCTTACACTTTGATATTTTGTATGCATACCCATCATCTTACCATGAGAACATTACAACATTGTTGCTTCTTTTTTCTCCTTTGTGCCAATCCTGGAGCTTGAACTCAGGGCCTATGTGTTGCTCCTGAGCTTTTTTTGCCCAAGACTAGCATTCTACCATCTTGAACCATAGCACCACTTTTGGCTTTTTTGGTACTTAATTGGAGATAAGAGTCTCATGGACTTTCCTGCTTGATCTGGCTTCAAATGTGATCCTGAGTAGGCATGATTACAAGCTTGAGCCACTGACACCGGGCATATATCTCTTTATTTTGAACATTAAAAAGGACAGAAGCCAATGTGTGGGCAATAGAAGAATATTCCATTATATGCCTTTCCTTAATCTTCTGGCTTTTGTTTTTTATCCTTAATTTGATGCCACCGTGCATTTGTGAACATTTTCAGTATGAATGCACACATAAAATGTATGTAAGCAATTCAGTGCAATTAGTGTACAATTAGAATTATAGTTTTCTTATTTCCACTTCATATTCATTTTTAATAGACAATATATTAGTTAGTTTCTATAATTGTGGTAAAAATACCTGAGAAAAGAACTAAAATGGATGAACAATGTATTTTGACTCATACTTTCAAGATTTCAGTCTATAGTTTTGGGTTATATTGATTCTGAATGTGGAGCAGAATGTCTAGTGGTGAGAGGTAGGGGGAAGAGACAGACCAACAAAGAAGAGAGGAGAAAGAGAGATACTAAGAGAGAAAAAGAGGGCCAAGCAAAAGGTAAAATCTTCAGTGACCTACTTTATCCAGCTAAACTCCACTTCTTAACAATGTTCAACAAGAAATGTACCTTGCTCACGTAACTGTAACCCCTCTGTACAGCATCTTTACAATAAAATAAAATTTAAAAGAAAATTCAGAATCTCCAAAAATTATGCCACCCATTGGGGACCGAAAATTTACTATATGAGCCTGAAGGAGCTACTTCATATTCAAATCAGAACAAATGTCTATTGACACCTAGGGAAGTTTCCATTTCATTTGGAGAACTGGTGATATTAAAGTATTTCAGATTGTGTCTCTGAGGACACTTGGCTGTGTCTGAAAACCTCAATTCTCTTGTTAACCTAGAGGCGAAAGATTTTTCAGGAATCAAGTTTACTCTATGCTCATCTCATTCTTGGGCATCTTTAAATTTTTAGAACTGATATTATTATTATTAAGTAGCTTTGTAAAGGGATAACAGTTCCATAAGTCAAATTACCAGTCCAATGCTTCTTGATAATTTTAACCCTTCATTCTCCTCCATTTCCCCCTCTTATCCCCACATAGTTCATTATGTACATAGTGTATATTGAATATAATAGCAATTTCTATTGCAGAACAAAACAGACTAACAGGAAATAACATTACGTGCATAGAGTGTGTGTTTCAAGTTCTTTTCTGTGATTATCTTTTACTCTTTTGTCACTTTCTTCAATAAGTAGCAAAAGTTTTATTAAACCATTAAATGAATTAGATACCCAGGAAATATTTTACTATTAATTCAAAGTAGAAATGAAAGAGCACAAATTTCTATGTAATATATCAATTATTTTACAAGTAGAATAAAAAATAGCATTTTCTGCGGAGCAGAGATGGCATCATTCTTCCACAACTCAGAAGTAGTTTGGATGATAAAATTTAGACAAATAATTCACTAGTAATCATTTTTGTTTCTTCAGAGTCTTACATTTTCCTGAAGAAAACCATATACTAACATTATTAACCATGTGTTAATAATTCTGGTAGATTCCTTTGACTTTTGGTGGTAAATAAAATCTTTATGTTGTCTCAATTATTTTTCTGTTTTTGACACTTTCTATATTTAATTGTTTCTTCCTCTGATAGATACATTTTTTGAGACAGGGTCTTATCATGTGTCCAGTCTGGTCTCAGACTCACTTAAAATTGTGATCCTCATGTCTAAGTGTCTAGTGTGCCTTCCAGAAATACACCATTAATGCCTGGCTCTTTGAACAATTTTTAACATTACTATTTCTCTGAATCTAATTTCTATATTTTTCTTAACTGAACATTTGTATTCTCAGTGCAAATATTTATGTTTTAGCCAGCAAGCAATAAAAGAGCATTGCATATTTTGTATGCAAATTAAATATCCATTTAGAACTGATAATGTTATGCAGATGGGTGAGAAATGGAAGCTTGAGCTTCAGGTGTATAAATGAATGGATGCAGTTAGTGCAGGAAAGACGATTTACTCCCTTGGGTACTGTTTACCTCTAGAATCAATCTGAGACATTTCTGATGACAAACATACTTTTGCATTTTGCTCCTGATCTTCTCAAGAAAGTCTATGGTGGCTACCTATATGTTGTGAGTGAAAATGATCTATAAAATGAATTTTGGGGGCGGGGAATGTAGCTTAGTGGCAGAGTTTGCCTAGCATGCATGAAGCCCTGGGTTTGATTCCTCAGGACCACATAAACAGAAAAAGCTGGAAGTGGCGCTGTGGCTCACGTGCTAGCCTTGAGCAAAAGAAGCTCAGGGACAATGCCCAGCACCTGAGTTCAAGCTCCATGACTGGCAAAAAAAAAAAAAAAAATTGAACAAACGTAACTTTTTTCCCATGAAAGAGAATGTTTCACCCATGTCTTTGTTTGGAGATTTTGTTTTTCTTAATACATAACTGAATATCAGCTTATATGAGTACTTGGTTTCCTTAGGGAACATATGTTTCTTCGATACATGATATTTAATTTGAAAGCCTTGCTAATTTTAGAAGAGTTTCTAGAGTAGAAACCATTTTAATAGCAGCTACACTGATTCCAATAGGAAAGCCTTCTCTATATTTTTCCCAGCATAATTCTTCATCTTTCTTGTCTGCTCTGAGTTCCCAATGTTCTGATCATAGCTCAGGCTTTGCTATTAGGTTGAACTAGACAGCAGTAGTAATGGCTGAAGGATCCATAGACATAGAAGTGTCATACAACTTCGTCTTCCCCAGTCTACATTTTATATTGCATCTCTAACTACTTGGCACAGTTTATTGAGTTTGTGGTTCAGCTCTCCTGTTATCATGACATCATGGCCAAGTGCGAGGCAATTCCTTCCACAGGCCTGTCTAGCTTCCTCCTTATCTCTTGAAGTGACTCATGGATGCATGGTGCTACTCCTCCAACAGATGGGGATCTGTGACATTCAGGGTAACGTTTACTTGTTGATTCTTCCTTCTTCAAAGCCAAGAATCAAATAGAAAAAGCTAAGTACCATATAAAACTTCAATGTCTAGAAGAAAGTTTTAGCCCATAGGCAACCAAGATATATGGTTGTTAAGGGAGGGCTCCCAGTAAGAAAAACAGAACATTTTACTTTTACATATCAGGAACTTTCCATTGTTTCATGATATATGAATACCATCCAAATGCATTTTACAAAATTAATTGTTGCAATTTCAAATACTGTGAGACATTATAATGAGGGATGAATCTATAATTTGACAGATGCATCATTACATGGGCACATATTCCTGAATATGGAAGGAAATCTAGGAGAGAACTAGGCTCACCTCCTTAATCAGAATATTCAGTTTGGAAAACAAGAGCAATAACTATAGCAAGATAAAGTAATACTAGGAAAGAGATAGAAATAACATATTCCAGGTTTACAGGAGTGATCAGTAATTGTAATAAAAATTGTCATAGACTTGAATTTATTTATTTTTTTAATTATCTTTAAGTATCTATACAAAGGGGTTCCTATATAACATGTCAGTTTTTGAATACATCTTGATCAATATCATTTCTTTCATGATACCTATCTCTCCTAACCATACCCTTCCTGTTAATTTCAGCAATAAACTTGAATCAATATTCAAGATAAGGGAACTCAGAATTTTAAAGGGTTTGGCTTGGGAAGTGAGTTTTAAACATTACATTGAAATATCATGTGCACCTGAATCTCTTATTAAAATATTTAAAATAATATACAGCAGTTCACTGTGAGTTTGATCTGCTGTAATCTACCCTGGGGTGAGTCAAAACATTCTCATATTCTAGAGAAAATGAAATATGAAATAAAGAACCCCATGACACCAATGTTAACATAACTGTGAAAGAATTCCAGAGGTAATTTTGAGTTACTTGAGGAGAGTGAAAATTAGCTGCACCATAGGGGACTTAAAGCTCAGAGAGAAAATGTCTGGTGCAGAAAATTGTTATGAATGAATGCCATTGCTTTGTCCCCATTTAAAGAGAGCTGGACACTAGCACTTTGTCCAATATTCTTGTGGGCAAAGACTCTTGTGCTAGAAGTTTTGTGTATTTGTGTCAGGTGATTTATATATAGAGACTGAGGTAGAAAATTTTCCCAGATTTGCTTTTGTCACTATTCTTCTGTAAGTTGGTAAGAGATCTTTGAGTACACAGAATAAAGAAACAATAAAACATACCAGTAAAAGTATAAACATCTGTGACAGGTAATGTCACTGTTACTGAACCATAGATGCCCAAATATATAGTTAATCATTATCATGGTGTGTCTGTAAGGATGTTTTAAGCGAGAGCTATATCTGAATCAGAACACGGAGTAAAGCCATTGACCACTCATATGTGGATAGTCAGGAACCTAACTAGAACAAAAGAAGGAAGAGAGAATTCACAGTCTTGGACTAACACACTTCTTCAATGTTGGACATAGGTCTTTTAATTTTAGATTAAAATTTATACTGTGTTCTGGCTTTCAGACCTTCCAAATGCAGATGTTGGAGATAGAATAGTTCATCTGCTATACTCATACAGCTCAATTTCTTATTCTTTCCCTCTCTTTATCTCTCCACTTTCTTCCTCCCCTCTTTTTCCCTTACTAAAACCAATATGTAATAAAAGGCTCGATGTTGCAAAATAGCTAAGGGGAAAAACAAGAGAAAGAGGATATTTTAATAGGATATATATCTGAGAACCTTGATGAATAGAAAAGTAATCATTTAATGAACAGTTTATTGTCAGGCACAATCTTATTATACTATTCACATCTCAAGGATTTGATTATTCACCTTCTGAAGAGCATAATTTTTTCACATCTTACTGGTGGATTGTATAATACACATATCAACCAAGAGTTTTAACCAGAGCTAAATTTAGTATCCAATATAGCAAGGAAAGAGATGAAGTTAACATTGTGATTATTATAGTGGCAGAAGGAAAACAACAAGGTTTGCTTCTAGATGGATAAACAATGGAGGGACAATTACCTACTTTCCCAGAAATGATAGGCTATTTTAGTAAAGGTCTTCTTAAATATTTGTATGTTGCATACCAGCACTCAGCCAAATTAAACTTTCCAGCAGAAAGACTTCGGGTATATTAATGGATACCAGAGCATTCATGCATTGATCTGAAATCTGAGAAAAGAAGTTTCAGGATCTTAGAAATTTTGTAACCCTGGGCCTTTTCTATATATTGGTTTCAGCAAGATTAAAGAGACTGCTACAAAGGAAAGGTAAGCAGAAACATAGGAAATCTGTAGATGAATTGCAGAACTAAGTGGTTAGAAGGGGACATTTCAGCTGAAGAGCAATGTGTACAACTTCTCTTCTCAGAAAAGATTGAGGACTGACAGGATAAGAACAAGGGGTTTACAAACTCCTTAAGTAGAAAACTCAGAATAAGAAGCTGGTTGGCAGCTATGCAGAGTGATTTATGTGCTATAATGCCATCCTTCCAAATCTTTGCTCAGAAGTTGCAAAAATGTGGAACTTAGATAGGAAAATCAAAACCCCTAAAAATTAAATAAATTCTTCATGATAATTAAGCACTCTGGCTGTGTGAATGTAAGAAAACTACCCTTTATTACTCAGAATAATAGATTTTTTATGAACAGCATTTCGACTGCTTAAATTGGATTATCAATAATGAGATGGTTTCTCTCTTAAGACAAAGCCTGGAAGAAAAGGCAGGTTCCAGTCATGGTAACCAGGACTCTTTTATTTCCTTATTTAAAGGCAAATTGTCATTATCATGGTCTATAAAGTTTGTGAATTCTATGAGCTTTGATGATACAGCTATTTCTTCCACATCAGGTGGCATTTACATTTCTTTCCTTTTGCTTAGTGTAAGCTGTTACCGCTTTCCCTTTCATTCCCTCCCTCCCATTGCTGCCTTCAAATTGCTTAATTTATTTTCATCTATGTCCAGTGCAGCTGATGGGCCCCTCTGTTGCATGTTTTCCCATTTCCCTCTGATTCTGTGTCCTCCTCCTACCTTCCCTCAGATGCACGCATATACATACCATATATATGGTCAAGAACATGGAGTCATTTAGCAATAATAGGACAAAATGAATGGAAGTCCTTTGTTTCTACTTTGCCATATCTTCTTGCATTTTGGCTTTAACATCCACATATCAGGGAAACCATGTGCCATTTGCCTCTTTGCTCTTAGCTTACCTTGTTCAAAATGATTTGCTCTAATTCCATCCATTTCCCTGCAAATGTCATTTTTTGTCCTTTCTATTGGCTGCATAATATTCCATTGTATATAGGTACCACAATTTTTTGATCCTCTCATCTGTGGTGGGACATCTGTAACCAGGACTCTTAACTCCAGTATTCTGCTATTGTTTTGGTTCTTCCCTCCTTTATTGTACTCTTCATCTTCAGAAAAGTAGCCACGCCTGGTTTCTTAAAGTAGTCCTCAAGAATCCTCAGAATGCGGAAAAAGAAAAGATAGCATTGCATCCCTATATCTCATAAAGAGCAAGAACTTCCCAGAAGGCACCAGCAGATGCATGTTCTCAAGAAGACTCGACTTCCTCTTAGGCAGAGCTGGACCACAGTCTCTTTCCTAAATCCATCATCAAAAAGATAGTATGACTTTCATGATAGCTTTGCAAGCCGTCCTCTAAGATTATCTTTCCGTGAAACACAGAAAGAAGAATTATAATAAAGTCAGAGTTTGGAAATGAAGGAGCCAGAAAATATATAGTAAAGGGAGAGAACTTCTTATTGTCTACAGTGGTTGAGGAGCTGAAACCACATGATATGTTTTAAAAGTTAAACCAGCTTGTGCACATAAAAGTTTCCTAATGTATATGACCTACTACAATTGGCTTATGCTTAACACTGAGACAAAAGTAACCACAATTTAACAACAATGGTCAGTCCCTGACAAATTTAAGATAATTTTTTCTCCTTTACTTTGCCCATGAAAAATACAGAGACTTACAAAGATTATGGGATTTTTCTCAAAGTCACAATGTAATCACAAAAATGATTGTCTGAGTGCAGAACACATGACTTTCAATGCTTTTGTCCAGTGGCCTCATCAAAATGAAAGAATAACTAAATGTTACCATGGTATGAAGTATTAAAAGTCCTCTCACCAACAGTTTATACTCAGTATTGCTAGAAAGGAAGAGCCAGCTAGAGCCATGGGTTCAGAATTGCTGTGACAGTCTTGTTTCTACATTTCCTACACAGACCATACTTCACTAATGCATTTCTTACACAGTCATTTTTATTTTGAAGAACAAGGCACATGAGACAGTAATTATCTGTATGCTTCTAATGAATGAGTCAAAAGAAATTTTCCATTTTCTTTCCTCTTCTAATGAAAATAATGGTTCTACCATTTTGCATTTAAACACTAGAAGTGGGTGATGCACTGATAGAAATGGACTGGCTCATAACAAAGAAATGGGGATAGTCTATGTTCATTTGAAGTTATTTTCTGGAGAGAACTTGAAAATCTCTGTAATTTTCCATCTGTTAAAAATTCAGGAGATTTATAAGGTCAATCACCCATCTGCACAAGAAAAGTATTGCGATTATTTTGCAGTCTGAGAAATATTGCTGGATTTTAAGGTTCATTCACTCCTTGATAAGCTTTAATTTTACTTATTCAATAAGCTAAGACAGTGACACATCTGGAATATCAATATAGAAGACCCAAAGGGAACAGATTCACCTTTATGAGAGACTTAATCACAAATAATATTCCCATAGATCAGATTCAGTGACTAAAGAAACTTCCACACAAAAAAATAACTTCCATTTTATGAAGTATTCTAACAACAGTTGAATAATTTGAAATTTTTCGTGCTGGTACTGTGGCTTGAATTCAGGACTTGAGTGCTGATTTTTAGTTTTGAGCTCAAGACTGACACTGTACCACTTGAACCACAGCCCTTCTTGTGGATAATTGGAGATAAGAGTCTCATGGACATTACTGCCGATGATAACTTAGAATGTCATCCACAGAATTCAGCCTCTACGGTAGCTAGAATTAGAGGTATGAGCCACAAGTGCGTGGATATAATTTGAACTTTTGTATATTTTTCATTGTAAAGATACTATTCAGAGAGGTTACAGTTACATGAGCAAGGTAATGAGTACATTTCCTATCCAGCATTGTTACCCCCTCCTTTGTTTTTTTCCTACCATACCTTTCTTCCCCACCTTCTCAACTCCTCCCTCCCCCTCCCACAAGTTGTAAAGTTCGTTTTCAAAATAGTGTCTTGTATATTTTGTTGTTATAATGTGTTATCCTGTATCCATATTTCAGCATTTTGTTATTTCCCTTCCCTTTCCCAAATTAGAAAAATGTATAGACAAGATGCAGAACACCTGAATCAAATACAGTGATAACAGGGGTTATACCATGGGGGAAGAACATACAAAGAAACAAAAAAATCACATAGTACATTATAAGTACATTAACAAGAACAACAAGAAAGATAAAATCCTTGAATCCCTATCTTGGAGTTCATTTTGCTTTGTATCAGCTTATATGGTCATATCTATATAGCTTTTGACCACTTATGCTTGTCCTAAACATTTACTAGTTATTATAAATAAGGGAAACCATGGGGCCTATATTTCTTTGGGTCTGGCTTACTTCACTTAATATATTTTTTCAAGTCTTTCCATTTCCTAACAAATAGGGCAGTGTCATTCTTTCTGATGGAGGCATAGATTCCTAAATATACATATATGTGTGTTCATATATATATATATATAATCACATTTTCTTGATCCATTCATCTACTGAGGGGCATCTGGGTTGGTACCATATCTTAGCTATAGTGAATACTGCTGCAATATACATAGTTATGCATGTAGCGGCCTTGTTGGTGATCATTTGGGTAAATGCCTAAAAGTAGGATTGATGGGTCATAGGGGAGCTCTATGTGGAGTCTTTTGAGGAACCTCTTTCCAAAGTGTTTGAACAAGTTTACATTCCCAACAAAAATGCAGTAGGGTTCCCTTTTGTCCATACCCCTCCAGCATCTGTTGTTATTAGATTTCTTGATTAAAGCCATTCTAACTGGAGTAAGGTGGAATCTCAATGTAGTTTTGATTTGCATTTCTTTTATGGCTAGTGAAGTTGAGCATTTCTTCATGTGTCTATTGGCCATTCTTATTTCCTCTTTAGAGAAGTCTCTCTTTAAGTTTTAGCCCACTTAATTGGGAAGTTTTTCTTTGAAGATTTGTTGGGGGATTTAATTTTTTGAGTTCTAACTATGTTTTAGATATGAGATCCTTGTCTGTTGTAGGGCTGGTGAAAATCTTTTCCCAATCCATGGACTTTTTATTGCTATTGCTTGCTATATCCTTTGCCATTCAGAAGCTCTGCAGTTTCATACAATCCCATTTGTCCAACCTTTCTTTGATTTATTGTGTTACTGGGTCTTTATTAAGAAAATTTCAGCCTGTTCCAAGGAGCCCTAGAGTTTCTTCTATTACTTCCTGTAATTTTTTCAAGGTGTCTGCTTTGAGGTCTTTGATCCATTTGGAGTTGATTCTGGTGCAGGGTGATATATAAGGATCTAGTTTTAGTTTTCTACAGATGTTGAACCAATTTTGCCATCACCATTTACTGAAGAGGCTGTCTTTCTTCCATTCTATTTTTTTAGCTCCCTAATCGAAGATCAGGTAGCTGTAGGTCTGTGGGTTCATTTCTGGGTCTTCAGTTCAATTCCATTGGTCCTGAGGTCTGTTCTGCCAGTACCAAGCTGTATTGATTACTACGACTTGCAGTAGTAGTTTGAAGTATAGTTTGAAGTTTTGTATTGACATTCCTCCAGCACTGTTCTATCTGCTAAGGATTGTTTTTGCTATTCAGTGTTCCGTATGAATTTTTGGATTGCTTCTTCTAATTCATTGAAGAATGAGGTTGGGATATTGATAGGTATCTCATTGAATTTGTAGATAGCCTTTGGCAGTATTGCCCTTTTCACGATGTTAATCCTCCCAATCCAGGAGAATGGGAGGTTTTTACACTTCCTCAGTTCTGCTTTAATTTCCTTTTACAGGCTTTTGAAGTTTTCATCATAGAGGTTCTCCACTAATTTAGTTAACTCCTAGGTATTTTATTTTTTGTGGGGCTATAACAAAAGGAGTTGCTTTCCTGATTTCAGTTGCACTTTTCTCATTATTGGCATACAGAAAAGCCATTGATTTCTGAGAGTTAATTTTGTAGCCTCCTACTTTGCCAGTTTCAAATCAGCTTGAGTAACTTGGAGGTGAGTGGAGTCTATGTGGTTCTTTAAAAACAAGATGATGTCATCTGCAAAGAGGGAGAGTTTTACTCAGCTGGAAATTAATCTGGTCCTGGACTTTTCTTCATTGGAAGGTCTCTTATTGCTGTTTCTAGTTTGATGCTTGATATGGGCCTGTTAAGTTGGTTTAAATCATCTTGTTTTAATTTGGGCATGTCAATATTTGCTAGAAATTAGTCCATTTCTTCCAGATTCTCAAATTTATTAGCATACAGGTTTGAGAAATATTCCATTATAATGCTCTGAATCTTGGCTATTTCTGTGGTGATGTTACCATTCATCTCTGAGTTTGTTTATATTGGTGTGCTCTTTCCTTTTTCCAATAAGATTTGCTAAGGGTCAGTCAATTTTGTCAATTTTGTTGAGAACCCACTCTTTCTTTTGTTGATTCTATGTTTTTTGGACTCTAATTCACTTAATTCTGATTTAATTTTAATTATTTTCTTCCATATACTGGTTTGGGGTTTAGCTTGTTGCTCTTTTTCAAGGAGCCCCAGTGCCTCATTAAATGGTTGGTTTCAGATCTCTCCAAGTAGGAACTTAGAGCCATAAATTTGTCTCTGAGTACTGCCTTTGCGGTGTCCCAGAGGAGCTGGTGATTTGTGTGTAAATTTTTATTAATTTCATGAACATTTGAATTTTCTTTCTAATCTTTTCAATGACCCATCATGGTTCAACAGTGTGTTGTTCAGCCTCTATGTGTTACAGGACTTTAGTTGGTGGCTTTTGGTGTTGAATTCTAATTTGATTCCCTTGTGGTCTGAGATAATGCAGGGCATAACTTCAATGATTCTTAATTTGGGCAAGTTTGCTTTTTGACCTAAAATGTGGTCTATTTTGGAAAATGTTCCATGTGCTGCTGAGAAAAAAATGTGTATTCTGATGATGCTGGATGAAATATAAGGTAGATATCTATTAAATCTAGTTGATCTATACAGTTGTTTACATCTGCGGTTTCTCTGTTGAGTTTTTGCTGAGTTGATCTATCTAGTGGGGAAAGTGATGTGTTAAAGTTCCCAACAATTAATGTCTTTGGATCTCTGTGAGATTTGAGGGAAAGTAGTGTTTCTTGGATAAATGTAGTTGCTCTGTTGTTTGGCAAATAGATATTTAGAATTGTAATATCCTCCTAAAGGAGAGTTTCCTTAATTAGTGTGTAGTGACCTTCTTTGTCTCTTCTCACTAATTTTAATTTGAAGTCTATTTTATCTGATATTAGGATTGCAACTCCCACCTGTTTATGGGGGCCGTTTGCTTGGTAGATTTTATTCCAGTCTTTCAATTTCAAAATATGTTTGATTTTATGGGCAAAGTGTGACTCTTGAAGGCAACATATAGAAGGATTTTGTTTAATCCAGCTAGACAGTCTATGTAGCTTAATTGGAGAGTTAAGTCCATTAATATTGAGAGTTAGGACTGAGAGGTTTTTGGTAGTTCCTGCCATGTTATCCACCTTCCTGGGAGCTGTGACAACTGTGTTCTTCCTGTGGTTCTTGGATTTTCAGTTTGGGTTCAGTTTCTTGGCCTTTATTGCAGTCTTGTTGGTTTTCTATGTGTAGGACATCTTTAAGTATCTTTTGTATGGCTGTTTTGGTGGAGATATATTTTTTCAGTTTTTCTTTGTTATGGAAGGTTTTATTTGACCTTCAGTTATGAAGGAGAATTAGCTGGGTACAGTATTCTTGGGTGATAGGTTTTTTTTTTGTCTTTAAGGTGTGGCATACATCATTCCAGGCTCTTCTTGCTTTCATTGTCTTTGTTGAGAAATCTGAGGTAATTCTAATTGGTTTCCCTTTATAGGTGATTGATCTTTTCTCCTTGGCAACTTTAAGGATCCTTTCCTTGGTCTGAATTGATCCTGTGTGGATTATAATGTGACGGTGGGATGTCCTGTTCTGGTCTGGTCTATTTGGGGCTCTAAAAGATTCTTCTATCTTAATAGGCATATCTTTTTGCATGTTTGGGAAATTCTCTGCTAGGGTCCTGTTAAATAAATTTCATAGACCATTAACTTTGTCTCTAGTTGCTCCTCTGCACCCATTATCCTCAGATTAGGCTTTCCGATTGTGTCTTCCAAATGTTGAATAGATCTATCATATTTCCTGGATTTTTCTTGAATAGCTGTATGTTCTTTCTCTATATTATCTTTAATCCTAGAGTTTCCATCTTCTGCATGGTCTAACCTACTGTCAAAGCTTTCTACTTTGGTTTTTATTTCCTTTCCTTCTAATTGGTCGACTTTGATAGCTTCAAATACTTTTTGGAGCTTTCTTTTAGCTCTTGTATGAATTTCTTTACTTCCTTAATTTGGTGTTCAGTGTTTATACTCAAATCACTTAGTTGATTGGTTATGGTTTCCTTGAACTCCCTTTCCTTCTGACAGGCTCCATCCACCTTCCCTTTGTGGTCTCCCTGGATTCCTTCAGCTGTCTGTTTATGGCTTCCATGAATTCCTCTGTTGATGTTTGTCTATTCTCATCATGCTCAGGAAATTCCTGTATTACTCTTTGATTAGCTTCCTCACGCACACACAATTTCCCTATTTCTCTTAGACTGTTCTCAGTCTGCTCACACAATTCCTGTATTACTCTTTGATTAGCTTCCTCACTATCACAAGATCCCTGTATTAATTTTTGGTTCACCTCATCATACTCGTGAAGTTCCTATATTAATCTTTGGTAGCCTTGTCTCCCTTCCTATCTAGGTCACACTGAGTCCTTGGCAAGTTTTCAATCTTTTCATTCACCATGTTTACCAGTAGTGTTTGTAGAGCTTTATAGGAATTCTCCTCTGGATTATTCATTAACAGTTGTGTCACCTGATTATCATAAGTGGGAGTTGAGATACCCAGACTTGACATTTTTCTTGTGTTTCTCCAGCTTGTTCTGTCCATTTGATATGAAAGCCAAACCAATTCCGAGCCAGAATACTATTTTAAGGCAAGCATGAACCAGAGCCCTGTAGTTGCACAGATTGTTTGACTCAGTCAAAATGAGTACAAATATAATCTAGTTCAACAGATAAAATCTAGTTCAACAACATAACTAGGAATCAATGAACTAAGAAAAACCAAAGAGTCAGCAGACCAGAAATTAATAGGTTTAGGGAGAATTATGAGGGCAAAATAAGATTGGAGGAATGTAGGGAGGGAATGGGAGAGAGTGATTTCAGAGAGATAGAAGGGATAGAAGGAAAGGAGAAGAGATAAAAAGGAAAAATGAAAAATAAAAAATTTAAAATGAAACACTTAAAATTATATGAGTATAAAGAAATAATTCTACAATTAAAAGAATTAGGGCTGAGAGTTTGTAGATTGAGTTATCAATATCTGAATTAAGTATGCACACAAGGAAGGATTAGGTCTAATAACTGAAGACTGGTATATATCTGGGGATGGACAGAACAGCAATTAAGTAAGGCAAAAAAAACCCCAAAAACCCAAAAATGTCCATAAGGGAAAAGAATTTAAAGAGCATATAAAAAAAAGAAATGAACACAAAAACAACAAAAAACAAACCTAAAATAATAATAAAAGTATACAACAGTTTTTTTAAAAAAAATTAGGTAGAAAAGAGTTTTTCAATTTTTTTGGGGGGTGGGCATGGATCTTGTGTCTCTCCTGTGTACATAACCAGTCTCTTAGTGAAGTCTCTGATATGCTTGTGGTGTTTGGTTTTCCTGTGGCTTCATTGTTTTCTTAAATTGGTTTGTTTGAGCAGGCTGAAAGAAGCTCTGCCTTACCCAGACTTTATGTCCCTCCTCCCAGGCTAGTTCAGTGGGAGGGCATTTACTTTGAGTATCACAAAAGAGGGAGGTGGCTGTTTCCTCTTGCTTGGAGTTGCTGTGAGAGAGCTAGGTTGTAGGTAGGGCTGTGGCCTGTCAGAAATCAGTAGCATTACCCTGATGGGCTAGCTCCTGAGAGACTCAAACAGCTCAGGCTGGAGCCAATTTCATTATTTATGTGTAACAAGTTTCCAATTACTCTAGGGATGGAGTTGCTGCCTGGGCTGTAGTGTAGCCTGTGGCTCTGTTTAGCCACTAAGGAGAGTCTCCCCCGCCTATGGGAAGCTGCCTCTGCTTGGGAGGGGCAACTTTCCTCAGGGAAGGAGCTGAGCCCCTCTACAGGTCAGGTTCCTTTGACCCTTGAATGGTTCCTACTGTCTTCTTCCAAGGCTTGAGTTACTTCTTAGCTGCTCTGGCCCATTCTGTGTCAGTATCAAAGAGGGAGTTCTTCTCTGGTGGTGGTAGAGCAGGGGTTTGGGGGGCTATATTCCCCTTGCTGTTCTGTGAAAACGAGTGAGGATGTCTTGGGTATACTCACACATTTTCTTTGGTTTGGGGGCCATCCGCATCCACAGTCTATGACTGTCTGTGGTCAGGAGGAGGAAGATTTCTGATACTTGTCAGTTCTTGCTGGCAGTTCTGCTTGCACACCACCTCTGGTGCCTTTGTCCCAGGCTCTTTCTGTTGATATGGTGGCTGGCAACGGCTGCTGCCACTGCTGACTAGGAGTACTTAAATCTGTTTTAACCTAGCTTCCTGAGTTTTTCCTCTCTGGCCAAACTCGCTGTACTATGACACACTTGGTGTGTCTCTCTAGCCTTAGATATTCCAATGGAACACTAAACTGGTTTCTAAGCAAGAGCTTGTTTAGCCCTCAACTCCTCCTCCACCATCTTCCTCTGGCTCCATAATTTGAATTTTTAACCTGATAAGACCCATTTAATAGAGCTGCGCTTTCAAATACAGCCTGACTCATTGGCTTTCTTAACTATACACTGAGTTTTCTCAGGCAACAGAAGTCACAGAAAGATGAAATAGAATCTTAGTGTAGTTTTTTTATTTGCATTTACTTTATGGTTAGCTATTTGTATTTGGTTCTCCTGAGAACTGTCTCTTCAATTTATTTGCCCAGGTGCTAATTAGATTATTTGTTCTTTTGTTCTTTAAGTTTTTCAGTTCTTTATTTAAACTGGATACTAATCCTTTATTTTTGAGTAAAAATATTCTCCCTTACTCTGGGTTTTCTCTTGATTCTGGGTTGTCTCTTTTGTTGAGTAGAACATTTTTAATTTGATGTGATTTAATTCATCCATTGTTGTCCTTGTTTGCTGGAAGCCTATTAAGAAAATAATTTCCAGTGTTAGCTGTTTGTTTCCTGATAGTAGGCTTAAGATGTTAGGTCTCACAAAGATCTTTGATCTACCTGGATTGGTTTTTGTAGAAGGTGAGTGATAGAAAAATCGTTTCAGTCTTCTGCATACAGAAAACCAGTTTTCCTAGCACTATTTGTTCAACAAGCCATCTTTCTCCTTCTTGTCCCTTTGTCAAACCAGATGTTTGTACCTGAGTGGTTTTATTTGTGGGTCTTTTATTCTATTTCATTTTTCTTCATGTTTGCCATAGGTCAGTAGTATAATGTGAAGGATAGATATCTTTCGCATCACTCCTTTTGGCTCAGGATTGCTTTTGCTGTTGATGGTCTTTTATACCTTCATATTAATTTTAGGATTCACTTTTCTATATCAGTCATCAAGAAAACAATGAATGCTTTTAAGGATGCAGAGACAAATGAACAATTCTACATTATTAGTGAGTTGTATGTACAATAGTACCAATCAGTACAGAAATCAGTACAGAGGCTCTTCAAAATACTAAAATTTGCTCTTCATTATAACCATCCCATACCACTCTTTTACATCTATTTGAAGGAAAGTAACTCATAAAATATTATGCAGCCATAAGAGAATTAAAATTATGATATTTATCAGGAAATAAATGGAATGGGAGATGATCATATTGAATGAAATTAGTCAGCTCAATAAGGCAAATATCACATATTCTTGCTCTTTTGTGCACTTTTAATCTAGACTGAAAATGATTATGATGATGATACTAATAATGGTAATTGGACATGGATTTGGAGGAGAGGGAGTATCTAGGAGGAATAATTAGGAGACAGGATATGGGAAAGAATGACTGGTAAAGCGGATAAAAGGATATTAAAAATTTGTCTCTTCTCTCTATATATGCATGTATATGCACACTATATATAAAAACATATACATGTAAATATGTCATATATCATACTCAAACCCTCAAACTTCAGTTTGAAAAGGAAACAGTGGAGCAATAGAAATATGCTATTTGGAGTAGGGAATTAATTAGGTCAAAGTACACAGCATACATGTATGGATACAGCCTAATAAACTTCACCCCCTATTATAAATGAATCTTAACTCAAAAGAAAAATCAGAAAAAGAAGAGATTTCTTCTATAGTGTAAAAATAAACATATATTAAATAAATAAGCCAGCAAATTATAATGACCTAATTATAATAGTAGTAAACCAAACATGGGTTGATCTGTCCCAAACATTGTTTAATTTCTTCATGCTTACTAATGGTTTTAGTGTTCAATTAATAATTGAGGTATGTTTGTATTAGTGAGAAGGGTTGGGCGAATATGGTCATAATATTTGATGCATGTGTGTGAAAGTTGAAGTGAAGCTTGTTGAGATTAGTTAGGGAAGAGGGTGGGGTTAAGAGAGAATGACAGAGGGAGGAGTCTGATCAAGGTTCATGATATGGATCTATGGAAATGCCAAAGTGAAATCTCCTTGTACAATTAATTGATGCTAATGAAAATAGCTGCACAATAAATATAACTTGAACAATTGCTTGAGAGGGATTATTGAAAGTTTAAACATATGGCTTCATATATAATTGTTGATGTGCTAACAGAGAGCTTAAGATACCATACCACAAATATAACAGAGAGTTTAAGATACCATACCACAAATATATAATTGGTGAAAGACCAAAACATGAAGTAATGGAAGTCTGTAAATAATGGATAAAAAGATTTTTTACTTAATTGATTAAGAATAATTATGCACACACTGAAAGACAAAGGAAAATACCACCTTAGAATGGCAATAAGAATAGCATGGGTGAATGGAAGGGAATTGAAGGTTCTCTCTGTCAGGAATTAGGCTCTGCAGAGACATGTAAGAGGTCACTGAAAGAGGAGCTTTCTTCAACCTGTTTAAATGGAACACAAAATTCTGCCTAGTTCCTTTACAGGACTCAACTTGTTCCTCAGCCTGAAATTAAGCACATTCCAAAACTGCAAAGTGTTCAGGTGCTTTTTTATTTTTTTTGCTAGTGGCAGGAAATAAAATTGATCTATTCAAAATGCTCTAACTTTCACAAATACACAGAATGTTGCAACCAGCATTCATTGAGGTTATGGAATAATTTCTTCTTCCCTGAAACATTTTTCCTAACCTGGGTGAGAACTGATGAACTGCTTTTGTTTTATTTTCTCAGGATGTCATATAAATGGGATTGTTCATTATGTTTTTCTATCAGGAATGTAGTGTGATTAGGATAATACTAAAATTATAATTGTGTATATAAATATACATTATATATATTGCTATATGTCAGTCATCAAGAAAACAATGAATTCTTTGAGGATGCGTACAAAGACACACAGACACAGACACAGATAGACAGATAAACAGATACACACACATATATGTATATATATGTATATGTATATATATCCATATATATCCATATATATATATATATATATATGGATATGGTACTGGGACTTGAACTCAGAACCTGGGCTCTGTCCCTTAGCTTTTTTGTTCAAATCATAACTGTACTTCTGGCTTTTTGGTGGTTAACTTATAATAAGAATCTCATTGTCTTACTGCCATAACAGGCTTCAAACCTCAATCCTCAGATCTCAGCTTCTGAAGTGGCTAGGAATACAGGTGTGACCAACCAGTGCCTAGCAGATTTGTGTTTCTTAACCAATTAAAAATTTAAAAAATCCTTAAATAGTTTAACAAAAGAGTTTCAGTTCATGACGTTCATTGATAAGTACAATGCATCTTGTTCAATGTCACCCCTTCTACCATTCTTCCCCATCTATTCAATCCTATCCACCTCCTCAAGTGTCCACATCCATTTTCACAAATGTACATTGAGTGTTATGTCTGTACTTGCCTACCATTCCTTTCTCCATTCTTTTAACTTAATCTTCAAATAATTCTACAAGAGGGGTTCCATTTAACATATTCCTTTATGTGTACAATGTATTTTTGTCAGAATCTCTGCTTCCATCATCCCTGACTCCATCCTCATTTCATCTGCACATTTCATCTTTCCTCCTCATTGCATTGTCATGTTATGTATATTGATAGCATACCCATAATTGTCCACAACTACTTTGTCTGCTTACTTGATCCCCTTCATGTAGCACCTCATCTCCCAAATCAAGGCAAGTTTCAGCTTCCTGATATTCATTTTGCTTGTGATCCTATACGTGTCCATGTCTATATTTTTGGTCAAATTTCTACACATCTTTTCTCTTTGTCAGCTTAAGAAGAAGGGGACATAAGGCTGATAGCTCAACCTAATTTGAGATATTTGAGGGAGGTACGAAAGGTATAATTATCTTACAGTCTCACAGAGAAAGGTACTTATGCAGATTTATAAACATGATTAAAATTTTAAGTTATAAAATACTTCAAAGTGTTCTTTTCTAAATATTTCATGTTTCCCTCATATTGGTACGAAATTGATTTTGCTAGGTAGCATTTGGTGTTGATGGTGTATGAGCCAAATGGAAACCTACTGGCAGACTGTCAAATGAAGAATTGCCATATGAGAGTGTTTGCTGCACTTATCTGCTTGCAATTTGGTGCTGGCCTTTCCAAGGGGCACCAGGTTATCCACGGCCATGAAAACTGTTCCACCAAAGTGCTGCTTCCATAATAAGATTCCATACAATTTGACAAAGAAAATAAGTTTGAGCACATACACCACTCCTGCTCAGGAATTTCAATGAAGTACCACGCTAGAAACAAGTCTTCAAAGAAAACAAATTCAAGGAGATTCTATTAAGAAAACAAAAGATGATACCTGAGAATTCCATAGTTTAACAGCAGTTTCATCTAGATTGAGGAGCATGTGAACCCATTTGATTTAAATAGTTTATTTTAACAATAATGCTTTCCCTGGAAATCAGTTGCATATCTGTTTGGTTTGTTCTTTGATTTGTTTTCAGAAGAATATATCTTGTTTCTTTGTATTGACACAGTGGGTGGTTTTTTCTAGGAATCTCCTAGCTTGGCCAACACAGGGTACTCTGTTTTATTTTGTTCTTAAATTTACTTAAAATTTTTTTCCTTAAGTAGTTGTACAAAGAGGTTTTAATTCAGCTTGTCAGTTTTTGTTTGTTTCTTTGTTTGTTTTTGTCGGTTGTGGGGCTTGAACTCTGGGCCTGGGCACTGTCCCTCAGCTCTTCAGTTCAAGGTGAGTGCTCTACCTCTTGAGCCAAAGTGTCACTTCCAGTTTTTCTGATGGTTTATTGGAGATAAGAGTCTCACAGACTTTCCTGCCTGGGCTGGCTTTGAACTGTGATCCTCAGATCTTAGCCTCCTGATTAGCTAGGATTACAGGTGTGAAGCACTGGCACCCTTGCTCGGGGTGTCAGTTTTTGAGTACAATGCATCTTGACCAATATCTCCCCTTATGTCATTTTCTGAATGCTACATTCTTGTGCTTATTTGCTTATTCCATTTACAGTGTAAGCCTTTCAGACAACAGCACTATGAAATACTTCACAATACCAGTGAATATTCTAGAGAGTGATGGAAGCATAAGGCTGAGGATGAACCAGAGTCCACATCTCTTCATAGATCATACATGGCTCAAGTATCTGCTTTATTCTGATCAAAAATTTTTATTTCTTTGTGATCATGAATTCTTTGTACTCTGAAGAATGTCATATGGATAATGAGATGATGTAGGGAAAGGACTGTGTTAGGCAGGGTCATGCCTCATTCCCAATATAGCCAAATATTAAGCCATAAACCTGGAAATAGTTTAATTTTCATGGCAAAATGATGTTTGTTTGTGTGATTAAGGACCTTGAGAATCGAAAGTTACCCTAGATTACCAGACTGGGTCAATATGATCATTCCATCCAAGATTCCCTTAATAAAGACCATGAATAGTCCATCCCTTCTAAGTTCATGTCATATTGATGCTCAAATCCCTAAAATGTGTTTTCTGTCAAAATCTTATGGAATGATTATCTGATTTTGAGCAGACTTGTCTTAAAGCTAGTAAAGATAACTATCATGACCAGAGTTAATTTATAGTCTTGGATACAGAAATGGGTACTTCTAGAATACCTTGGGGGTCTTTCCTGAATGGACATCATTCCTTACCATGTAAATTCCATGAGCCTGTGGAGATATGCTAGCTTTCTGAACCACACTGTACTGAGTTTTCTATTGCCCAGAACTTACATTTGCATTTGTAAATTAGATTTATTAATCATAAGTGCATATCTACACACACACACACACACACACACACACACACACAAAACACATTTTTGAAGTGCTAAGGATCAGACCCACGGCTTTGGGCATGCTAGGAAAAATGTTCTACCACTACAAGTGGAGATATTGCTCAAGTGATATAACACCGGCCAAGCCTTCTTGAAGCCATGGGTTCAAACACAGGTACCACAAACAAAAAGTTCTGTCACTAAACTATACCCTAAGAGTCTATATATACATATATATGTATATTTAGTCAACCATATATATATATATATATGTGTGTGTGTGTATGTAAGTACATATTTCAATTGGAAAATGCTCTCTGATTTTCATTCAGCTTACTTATACATAGACTTTTAGATTCAACTAATTGATGAATATAAAACAGTAATATATTTGAGCAGATAGTTTTCTTGTTACATTCAACCAGTTGTTACTCATTTTTGAGCCCTAATATATTCTTGATAAAAAATATTATTTTATTATCCTAAAGCAGTAGTATAAAGGGTTTTACTTCAACATGTCAGTCTATGAACACAATGCATCTTGATCAGTGTTACCCTTCCATCATTTTTTCCCTCACAGGGATTACTATTGAAACATGAAGATCTTTCATTCTGTGTCCTATATGAACTGGAGACAATTTGTGATTTACATATTAATCACTAGATTACCTTAATAAGTAGTCACAAAACTTTTTTAAAAGCCCCATTATTTCTTAAGTCCACATTAAACATCCTCTAAATCTAATCAAATTATACTTTCAGAGTGCTGTCATTTTTCCTGTTAAGTGGACATTTCCACTATTTGATGTGTTTAGATATATAATAGATTTGCATTTCTAGCCTTATGGTTATGTCTGCCACATAATACACATAATACCTGTGAAAGCCCATTTTTGTATCAATGAATCAGGCAGAGCAGTATCTGCCTCCACCTGCAGCATTCATTATTAATAGATTAGCCCTTTCTCTTGATTCTTTTGCTCTAGATATGTAGTCAAAATATACAAACAATAAACAAGTACACAGAAAATAAAAGGCTTTGTGAGTACTTTCCATTCTTTACCAATTGGCCTCTACCTAATTTCCTGATAACCTAGATGAACAAACTCTCTGTTATGCTTTCTGTACTACCTTATCATCCATTCACTGCATAATGCCACTCATTTACACACACACATACACACACACAAACACACACACACACACACACACACACACACACACACAAAAGCTGCTTTCCAGATGCACTTAACAAAATTTATTTAACCAATGAAAATGGCGTGCTTAGCCCATTATCTTATATGAGCCTGTTGGTTTTCATTTTCTTCTTACAACAGTCTCCTCCCCTGGATTCCGGGAGGCTATTATCTCCCACTTTTCATTCTACCACGATCACTGCCATAAACTGTGTGCTTACAAGTTTCCAGGCCATAGACTCAGTGTTTTATTTGCATGAGCTTGCTAAATTCTCAGCATAAATCTTTGTGGCAGCTGAAATCTTATTTGAAATGGGGAAACTAAGGTGTAGACTTGGTAAATTACATTTTCATGATGCAGCTTGGTAGTGGATTATGATCTGATGTTATCCTCTATTCCTCTGTCATGTTCCCTTTCTATTTGCAGCCACTTTTCAACATGGCTCTCACCCTAAGTGTTGACTGAGCCCCTTTATCACTCATAATCCTTTTCATTCACACGCATGGCTTCAGGCACCGGCTTTATGCAATTCTGCACTGATCATAAAACTTAAGTCCATTACAAGTACTTACTGAAGAAACATCCTGAAATGTCTGAGAGAAATCTCAGAACCAATTAGTATACTCATTCCATGAATCATAATCTTAGCATGATCCATTATATATTCTTGATTTATGTTCCTTTGAATATCCAAGAAACCAAATTGATTTTATTTGTCACAATCTCTCTCTTTCCTCCACATCCCACCAAACTGCAGGTTTGTTTGAATGAGGGTCATCTTAAGAATCCTTCTTATTCTCTCCAGTTTTCATTAGATACTCATTATTAATCACTTCCTCTACTATAAAGACATTATAGTTATATTTTAAATGAATTTATTGCATATTTATGAGCATACTTCTTACCCTTTTGAGAGCTCTAGTACCTAATCTGTAAGTGGAAAAATGCATAGCTACATTTGATATATGTTTATCAATTATTTTGTCCCCCCTTTATTCAAGCCAACTTATCTAACTAAAAAATGAGATGAAACTTTTAGTACAGATAACCCAGTAGGCTAAATGAGAGTAAATTCATTTCCCAGGTATACACAGCTTTTTAAAGGTGACTTGGGATTCTATCCAAATTATGTGATCCAAAGCCCTCAATAAGGAGTTAGATGATTGCCAAGGTAGAATTCTACAGTTTTGTATCTCCTGTTAGTAACAGCATAAACTTTAATAGAAAGCATTCATTGGTATACTTTTCTTTTAGGGCTGTCAACTGTAAGCTGTGGAATCTTAGGAAATTACTTTCTGAGTATAAATTCCTTTTTACCCCATAAAAGTAAGGCAATGGTATGTAGTTTAGAAGATACTTTGAGGAAATTCTAAATTCTCTTCCCAAATTATTTCCTTCTTTTTTCCCTAGTAACAGAAGGTTTAGAAAGCATAGGCCATGATGTACTCACAAACTGACAAGTTGAAATGAAACCCTTTTGTACAACTCCTTAAGGTAAATAAATAAATAAGTAAATAAGTAAGTAAACAAGGAGGGAGGGAGGGAGGGTGGGAGGGAGGAAGGAAGGAAGGAAGGAAGGAAGGAAGGAAGGAAGGAAGGAAGGAAGGAAGGAAAAAAGGGTATAAGCCACAAAAATTTACCTTTATTACTAGACATGTCCATCTGTTTAAAGTTATCCAGGAAATAAAGAAGATGCATATGGTAGTTTCTATAATTGTTCCTCTAAAAGTTGCTGCTCCTTTAATATTTGTTTCATTGTTTTCCCTTCTGAGTTACAGATTGTGAAACAATAGCTGGAGCTGCATGCATTCAGTTTTCATGAAGCATGGTTTTGGCCCTGTAAGTGAGGAGGACATGCCTGGCAGAAAATATAATGGGCATTGTGGTAACTTAGTCGTTTGTGTTAGAATCACAAGGCAGGCTATCTACCTTCAAGCTTTCACATGAAAGGAAACATCACCTAGTTGTTTAGGCCACTACCAACTAATTGGTAATGCTGCAAGTGAATCGCAGCACACTAATGTCTTTAGTGAGACTCAGTTCATTCTAAACTTCCACAAGTATATGGAATTTAGTTATTCATATTTGAAATATCTCTCAGTATTGTGGGTTTTTAAACTGGAATATTTTTGACAGATGCCAGTATCTCATGCCTGTAATCCTCTACTCAGGAAGCTGAGATGTGAAGATTGCAGTTCAAAACCAGACCACAGCTGGGTGCCAGTGGCTCCTGGCTGTAATCCTACCTACTCAGGAGGCTGAGATCTGAGCCAGCCTGGTCAGGAAAATCCTTGAGATTCTTATCTCCAATAAACTACAAAGAAAACTGGAAGTGGTGCTGTGGCTCAAGAGGTAGAGCGCTCACCTTCAGCTGAAGAGCGCCCAGGCACAGAGTTCAAGGCCCACGGCTGACAATAAAGACAAAAAGAAAGAAAGAAAGAGAGAGAGAGAGAGAGAGAGAGAGAAAGAGAAAGGAAGGAAGGAAGGAAGGAAGGAAGGAAGGAAGGAAGGAAGGAAGACAAAAAAAACAGCACACAGAAAAACTGATGAGAGTCTTATCTCTAATTAACGACTAAAAGCCAGAGGTAGAGATATGACCATCCTTCAGAGAAAAAGCTCAGGGACAGTGCCCAGGCCCTAAGTTCAAGGCTCAGTAAGAGCACACAAAAAAAAGTTTTATTCATTTTCTCTTTCCCTTCCATAAATAAAAATATACAGCTTTATTGTCTGCAGAATTTGGAGTGAGGGTTTGGAAAATTGTCATCAGCATAATACTTAACTTTATATGTGTACTCACCTTTTAGCTTTTGGAATTTTCATTTTCTATTTCTCCTTATTTTTTACTTATATATCTCATTTTTAAATAAGGATTTGAAGACAGAGTTTCTGATTTAATGCCGAATATTTAATTAAGAGAAGGAACAAGCATTTTTTGTCAAGAAAATTAAGATTTATGCCTAATCTGGACATTCTTTTTAGACCTGCATCAATGTAGATAGACCATATCAATATTTTTAAACTACAAACATGAGAACCGGGGTGGTAATATGTGTTCGTTGGGGACTAGCACCAGAAGCGCACTCCTTTCAGCCCCTCAGGAGGCTAGGATATGTAGGATAATGGTTTAAGGCCAACCTGGGGAAGAAAAGCCCACGAAACTCCATTTTCAATTAACCAACAAAAAGAAAACCTATTTATCCAAACTTTCTTTTATTTGTTGTGTTTTGGAGTCTTTATTAAGAAAATTTTAGCCTGTGCCAAGCAGCCAGAGTTTCTCCTATTCCTTCCTGTAATGTTTTCAGGGTGTCTGCTTTGACTTCAAGGTCTTTGACCCATTTGGAGTTGATTCTGGTGCTGGGTGATATATAAGGATCTAGCTTTAGTTTTCTACAGGTGTTTAGCCAATTTTAATCCTCCCTATCAAGGAGCATGCAAAGTTTTTCCACTTCTTTAGTTCTGCTTTAATTTCCTTTTTCAAGTTTTAAAATTTTCATCATAGAGGTCCTTCACTTCTTTTTTTTATTGTGAAAATACTGTACAGAGGGGTTACAATTACATGGGCAAGATAATGAGTACATTTCTTGTCAAGCATTGTAGCCTCCTCCTTTGTTTCCCCTTCCTATCCCTTCCCATCCTCCCCTGCCCCCCCCACTCCATCCTCCCCACCCCCACCAAAGTTGTAAAGTTCATTTTTCAACATAACGCTTTATACAGCTCATTGTTGCAATGGGTCCACCTGTATCCCTATTTAAACGATTTGTTTTTTTCCCTTCGCCTCCCCAAATTATACCAACATCAAATACAGTGAAAGCAGGGGTTATACCGTGGGGGAGGGATATACAAAGCAACAAAGAAATAATCTTATAAATATGTTAGAAACAATCGCATGAAAGAAAAAAAACATTTGAGTACTTATCTTGGGGTTCATTTCCCTGACAACAACTTATATGACCTTTTCTGTGGTCCTTCACTTCTTTAGTTAACTCCTAGGTGTTTTATTATTTGTGGGACTATTACAAAAGAAATTGCTTTCCTGATTTCAGCCACAATCCTCTCATTATAGGCATACAGAAAAGCCATTGATTTCTGAGGGTAATTTTATACCATGCTACTTTGCCAAATTTTCAGATCAGCTCAAGTAACTTAGGAGTGGAGTCCATGGGGTTCTTTAAATACAAGACCATGCCATCTGCAAAGAGGGAGAGTTTTACTTCATATTTCCTTATTTGGATCTCCTTTATGTTTGCATCTTTTCTTATTGCTGTAGCTGGGCATTCTAATACTAAATTGAAGAGAAGTAGAGAGATTGGACATCCTTGTCTCATTCCTGAATTTAGAGGAAATGGCTTTAGCTTTTTGTCATTAAGTATAATGCTGGCTGTAGTTTTGTCATACATAGCCTTTATTATATTGAGGAACATTGCATGGATTCCTAGTTTTTCCAGAACTTTCATCATAAAGGGGTGTTGGATCTTGTCAAATGTTTTTTTTTCTGTATCTATTTAGATAACCACATGGTTCTTATCCTTGCTCTTTTTGATGTGATGAATTATATTAATTGATTTGTGTATATTGAACCAGCTTTGCATCCCTGAAGTGAATCCTGTTTGATCATAGAGTATGATTTTCTTGAAGAGTTGTTGAAGTCAATTGGCCAAAATTTTGTTGAGAAGTTTTGCATTGATGTTCATTAGAGAAATGGGTCTATAGTTCTCTTAGATCACAGAATGGGACAAGATCTTCACTAACCATACAATGGATATGGGCCTCATATCTAAAATATACTTAGAAGTCAAAAAATTAAATCCTCCAACAACAAATCCTAAAAGAAACAAACACCCAATTAATAAGTGGGTAAAGACTTAAAAAGAGGCTTTTCTGGAGAGGAAATAAGAATGGTCAATAGACACATGAAGAAATGCTGAACTTCACTAGCTATAAAAGAACATTAGGGTTCCACCTCACCCCAGTTAAAATGGCTATAATCAGAAGGGAACCCTACTGCATTGTTGGTGGGAGTATAAACTTGTTCAATCACTCTGGAAAGCAGTATGGAGGTTCCTCAAATGACTCCACATAGAGCTCCTCTATGACTCAGAAACCCCATTTTTGGGCATTTACCCAAATGATCACAGACAAGACCATACTAAAGCTACCAGCACAACTATGTTTATCACAACAGTATTCACTATAGCTGAGATAAGGAACCAATCCAGATGCCCCTCAGTAAATGAAGGTATCAAGAAAATGTGAAATATATATATATATATATATATATATATATATATATGAATTCTATGCCTCCATCAGAAAAAAATGACACTGTCCCATTTGTTAGGAAATGGAAAGATTTGGAAAAAATATATTTAATGATGTAAGGGAGGCCCAGAGAAATATAGGTCTCATGGTTTCCCTAATCTGCAATAGCTAGTATATGTCTAGTACCAGCAGATAAAGTTATGTGCATATGACCTTATAAGATGATGCTAAGTGAAATGAACCCTGAAAGAGAGACACAAGTGGTTTTATCTTTCTTGCTATTGTTTTTAATGTACTTATAATGTACCATGTGATTTTTTTTGTTTCTTCTGTATGTTCTACCCCCATGGTATAATCCCTATCTGTTTTCAATATATTTGATTCCAGTGTCCTGCATCTCCTATATACATTTTTCTAATTTGGGAGAGGAAGGGAAATAACAAAATACTGAAACAAGGAAACAGGTTGACCCATTGTAACAATTATATGTACAAGACACTATGTTAAAAATGAACTTCACAACTTCATGGGGGAGAGGGAGAATTTGGGGAAGTTGGGAAGGAAGGGATGGTAGGGGAAAAACAAAGGAGGGGTAATAATGCTCAATAGGAAATGCACTCATTACCTTACTCATGTAACTCTAACCCCTCTATGCAATATCTTTACAATAAAAATATACATTAAAAATCTAGAGACATGGTTTATGTTGGTAGAATGCCTCCCAGGAGTATGCAAGACATAGAAGTGTTTGAGTTCCTGAATTGAAGCTTTAGTAATGAAATAAATAAATACATAAATAAATAAGAAGCACAGGAGAAAAATCCATGATTTCCATCATTTCTAAAAACCCATTATTTCAAAAACAACCAGCAAGGAGCTAAGCTTCTCTTTATATAATTTAAGTGGCATATTCATTTTCCTGGTATTGAGTATAGTCAAATGATTCCCAGACATGCCATTTGTTCTTTAACACATAGTCCAAAGTGTTGGTGAATCAGTTTCCCTATGTGCACAGAGGAATAACAATTTGGATGTGTTTTAATATTTTAATAAATATATGAAACATAAATATAATAACGACACAAATACATCACCATCATCATCATATCATGTATTTCTAAAGTTACTTAAGCCTGGTATATTTTTCCCATGTACTTTTGAAGTGTTCATTCTACCAATCCACTCTTGAACATCAACTCAGTGGTAAGAGTAAGAAAAATAGCTCACTGAAAGGTGTGCTTTATTTAAATGGTCACAATGTATGGGTATGTTTCCCTGTAATAGGAGTATAATTATTTCAAACTCATAATTTATAAAAATTTAAAATATGACAACATTTTCAGTCATTTAATTTTATATGTTTTTCTTTTTATTGTACTCTACATCATTCATAGCTTGAGAAAAACCATTGTGGGAGTAAATGTGATCATCCTTGTAGTTTCTTTCCTTTGTCTTGTTTCTTTTTGGTAGTTTCTTCAGACCTAGAGGAGAGCCAGGGGTTCAAGTCTATAATCCTAACTACTCAGGAAACAGATCTGAGAATGGAGGTTTGAAGACAGCAAAGGCAGAAACGTCAGAGAGGCTCCACCTCCAGTTCTACTGAAGGTGCAGCTCATGTGGAAGATAGAGCATCAACCACAAGAGAAAAAGCACACATGACTCCCAAGGTCAAGTCCCACTACTGACACAAATTGAAAAAATAAACTAATAAAAAAGAAAGACTACATGTGCACAGGAAAAAGCAACAATGTGTCACATTTCCAGTGTTCATTTTCTGTAGTACTTTTCAAAGACACTGTTTTCCATCCACCAGGAACCTATGCAGTGACAATGGAGAAAGGATTATTACCAGAAGCCTGAATTATTTCAATTTTCCACAACATTTGAAATATACTTGACTCAAAAAAACCAAACACGATGCTTTAGATTCTTGTTTGAAGTTCTCACCATCCATCCTATGATTTCAGTATATTTTATTGAACAAAAAGGGTTCAAAGAAAATATTAATGCCAACAAAATTCTTTAGTTCTATGACTCATGACTTATACTTCATGTAAATAAAAACTAACGTATTCTTTTTTCACAACAGCGTAGATAGACCAAACCTTTCAAATAGTTGGGTGTAATCTATCATCATCAAGATACATAAATTTTGTTATGAATATAGTATTCATCTACTCTATTGTACCATTTTTGGTAACTGATGGAATTTAGTTGCATACTTCACTATATTTCAGGATCATTGAGAAGAGAATCTGTCCTGAGCCTGTCCTGGCTTTCTGACTTGGCAGGTCTGAAGTCATATTTCAACAAGTTGCCAGTTGCTGGTGCTACAGATCCATGGCCTACACATTGAAAACAACACTGACTTACATTTATAAGATTTATTGAAATATTTTTCAATTATTTTCCCTGGAAAACTTCTGCCAAATTTTAACATTAAGTTAAAAATATTGCTCATATCAGAGTTAAAATTATTGGGTATAATTATGTATATATTTCTTTTTATATCCTAGCTGTATTTCGGTATTTTAAGTTTTCATTTGGTCACCCCTTCTCTCTTGATGATCATTTTTTCTTAAAAAGTCACTTTAGAGACTTTTTCTTTGTGTCTTTTTTTTTATAGGTCATAGGGCTTGAACTCTGGGCCTGGGAGCTGTCCCTCAGCTCTTCAGCTCAAGGTGAGCACTCTACCACTTGAGTCACAGCAACACTTCTGTTTTTTGATGGTTTATTGGAGATGAGTCTCATGGACTTTCCTGCCCAGACTGGCTTCAAACCTCTTTCCTCAGATGTCAGCCTCCTGAGTAGCTAGGATTACATGCACAAGCCACTGGCGCCTGGCTGCTTTTTTGTATCTTAAATTAACAAATATCCCATATTTCATGGTAGTTGGAGTTTTGGTCTACAAATTTGCTTGGGCAAGTCTAACTTTCTCTAGTATATAGACCTGAACTTAATTTCAGCTTCTCAATCAATTGGATGCTGAAAACTCAGTGTCTGGCCAGCCTGATCGCCATTTAGTTGCCTGCAAGTTCAGGCCGGTGAGTGTGGAGAGCACATATTAGGATGCAGTTACCTCTGGATCATTTGTTTATACCACTGACACTGCAATTTGCAAAATTCTACTTCCTGGCTGTTGATTCACACCGTAGTTGTACTTTGTGCACTATTCTTACCCCGTAAGGGGTAAGAAGATGCAGATTTCTTCTGATGTGTAGGCTGCGCTCATCCTCTGGGAGAGAATTGAATTAACAGCAGGAAAAAAAAGGTTTATCTTTCTCATATATCAAACCCATGGCACATGCCTCTAATTTTCATAATTGGGAAACTGAGGCAGGAGGATCAATCATGAGTTTGAGGTCAGTCTGGATTCAAGGCTCTGTTTTTAAAGATACAAATAGAAAACATCCAACAAAACCAAGCAATGAAAAGCAACCACACAAATAAAAAATCCTAATTTGAGGTGTGGGGAAGGATTGGTTTTGGTCATCTATCTTTTTTATTTTTACTACAATAATTCCTTGTGTCCAGGTTCTAAATCTAAAGAAGTCTTTTCTATATTTTCTGCTACAACATATTTTTCATAAGGAAAGAAAGGGCATCAAATCTGTCTACCTGAATTGCAGTCTAGGGAAAGGAGTTTTTAAAACTCAGGATAAAAACAAAACTCGTATTTCAATTCAATCTCCCTCATTCCAGTAATCCAGCCTGGGGCCAAGGGTGACCTGTTCATACTGTGCACTGTGCACTTTTATTCCTTTCTCAGCGTCTTCATCTTCCAAGTGGGCCAGTTTAGAAAATTCTCTAACATAAAATGTTAGAGAATTTGAGTTTCTTACATATAAGAAACTCAAAAGTTCCTTATATAAGGAACTATTTCTAATAGAGAAAATGTACAGTAGTCTTAAAGAAAGATAGGATTCAATTTCTGAAGGAGAGGAAAGGATCATTGTTGTGGCAGAAGGGTGGGTCAAGTACAACGGAACAGTGCATTGATATATATAAGAAAGAGCTGAGGAACTAGCAACACTTTTCCTTATGAGAAAGTAGAAACCTTGGAAAGAAAAGTATCATTACCCATGTCCACCTTCTGCCAGTGGCAGAGAGGGGTGAAGGCAAGAACTTAATCCATGTTATCCCCTCCTGCATTTATTTCACCAATCATGGAAAATGCTGATGAGCATCTGAATCAGGTTCTACGAATGGGGTTAAGTAGGGAAATTCTAGAGAGTCCTATTCAAAAAGAAAAATAGCCATACCTTTGTGGCTCATGCCTACCACCTTAATTACTCAGGAGGTTGAGATCTAAGGATCATGGTTCAAAGACAATTCCATGAGACTCTTTTCTCCAATTAACCAGCAAAAAGCCAGTGTGGCTTAAGTGGTAGAGTGTGAGCAATGACAAAAAAGTGGAGCAAAACTTTTGGAAGCCCTCAGTTCAAATCCCAGCACCATGTAAAACAACAGCAGCAGCAACAATAACAACAATAATAACAACAGAAAAAACAAAGAGGAAAAACAGAATCTAAAGATGTTCAGAAGTAATTAACAATGGGAGTGGAAGAACTGGAATATCCACATCGTGCAACTCAAATTCCAATGAACGGACAGTTCTCTAGACCCCAATAAATCCCAGACATTGGGTGCTCCAGTTTTCATGTGAGTCTTTCTCTGAGAAGTGCTGTTTGACATCTTTCACAAATATTAAGTACTTTATAGATTAGTATGGGAGAAATGGTGATGGAGAGGGCTATCTCTCATCCAGGTATTCTTCTTTTCTAGTGATGTAACACAGTATTTCTCTTTTGATTTTTTTTTCTAACACAATATTTCCAGCACAGTATTTTCCTCTCACTTCCAAAAGACTCTTATTTTACAAAGCACACATGAACATTTTAAGGAAAAATTTAAAAAATGGAAAAAATAAGAAAAAAATCCCTTGTTATTTACAATTTTACTAAATAGAGGTGGTCATTACCAATGTATGGATGCACAATTTTGCAAGTTCTTCCTATTATAATATTTAAGTGTATAAATACATATGTGTTCTTGTGAAAATATATGTGTGATTCTGTATCATGTATGTAGAGAGATGAACATACAGATATTTTGTTGTTAATATTACTCTATTTGAAGTGAAATTTTATATTTTCTAATTTCTGCTTCATTCTGAATTACTAGTACTTTCATTAGCAACAGCTTCCAATTGTATTATTTTTGTTTTATATATTTTTTAAAATGGTTATATAATTTAATGCCTATCCTCTAGAATTTTTTAACTTAGAGACTTAGTGAACCATGTTAATTTTAAGATTAACTAAATAACTGAATATTTTGTGGATTTTGTTTGTTTCTTTTTTTTTTTTTTGGCTGTTGAAATCCATCATACATTGTCCCATTAATTCAATCAACATTGCTTGCTTAATTAACAAAAAAGATACTTGGATACAGTTCAACAGTCACTTTTTATTTTTCTGAAAATTCTGCTGTGAGTAGCTGTTGCATTTTTAAAACATTTTTATTAGCACCAAGGGGTTTTCATTTTGACATGCCCATATATTCATATCTAGATAAGGCTCATTCCTTCTATTGCTCTCCTTTTCTCATCTTCCTTTCTTCCAAATATTTAAAATAATAAAGCAATTCAACAAATGGAATCAACAGATAATATATGATTCAATATTATTCTTTATATAGCATGAAAAGCAAATACTAGAAGAAAAGTCATCATTTTTACCCTAGGAAAAATCCATCCTATATAGCAAAGCACAATTAAATAAGGCTGAAAAACAAACCCCAAATATGTTCTGCATTTATGTGTGTACAATTTACAAATTATGTTTACACATTATTTGATACTTCCTACTTTGAATGATCGAGGTTGATTTTCTCCATGTGGTTTGGACATTGCCACAGGCATCTCGTGAGCAGATGGAATGGATGTGATTGCCAATATTTTGCTATAAGAAGACTGTGATTCCCATCTGGAGTGAGTTCATATTCTCTCTTAAATCACTCACTCTTGGGAGAAGCCAGCTGCCTGCCATGGTATGAGAATATTTGAAAGCTATTGCAAGAGACCACAGAACAAGTAACTTAAGTCTTTTAGGCAAGAGCTGTCCAGAAAGTCAGACTTCCAAGACCTTATGAGTAATATGAGCAGCTCATTCACCAGTGCAGCCTTCAGAAGAGACTACATCTCTGATGAACAATTAAGATTCTTTCATCAGACATCTTCAGAAAGAAGTGTGAAACTAAATTGCTTTTTAAATTTTTTACTCACATGAAAGTGTGATAGTAAATATTAACTATTTTAAGTAACTGAGCACCAAGGCAATTAACCACCACTCATAATTAACTACCACTGATAATTAATAACATCAATTTATCATCAGAATTTCCTTCATGCAAAAATAATTGAAAAATGGTAATCTCTGAGAATAAAGATGATTTGAAAATAAACCTGCTGTGATAGTAAAGACAATTAGAAAATAAAGGAGAATGATGGTCAAAAGGCAGAGTACTCAACAAACTGACATGTTGATTTGAAACCCCTTTGTACAACTACTTAAAGAGAATAAAAATTATAAAACCCCAATATCATCAAAAATAAAATATTAACCAGTTAAAAAAGAAAATAAACATAAGATTAATTCAAGTCATCATTAATGCAGATTATGTAATAGATTCCCAGGAATTACATTTCCTTATTATGTATCAGGCCTATATTTGTATCCAAGACCCTGGTTTTCTGTGAATGCAGAGTAATAAAATTATTTTTAAATGAAACCAGCCAAGCTTCATAAGATTGTATATTCCCTTTTAATTCCAGAGAAATGGCTAGATACAGATGCAAATAAATGGGCACATGCATGCTACAGAGACAAAGACAGCAACTAAGATGGAAACTAAGAGACAAGTATAGATATAGATACTGGTGCAGAAATAATTCATAATTTATATGTTAAAAAATTAAAAACTTCCCTATAAATCAAGGCTGGCTTATGAGGGAAATTAAAGATTGTTAAACATTTCTATGCAACTTGAATGCCTTATAAATATATTTTGTAAATTAGAATTTTTAAAAACCCACATGGATTAGGTTTCTAAAACAAAATGGGATAGAATAAGTTACAGATTATCATTGAAACTTATGGTAATACATATTTGAACCTATAAATACAGGCTAATTCTTGATTATATCAGTTTCAAGGAAAAAGTTTAATTATTTCTATTTTTTATTTAATTTTTATTTTTCTACTGCCTTGTTATATAAGTATCTGAGTATCCATTCTCAAGATAATGAGATTGTGCATGGGTAGGTGAGCTAATTTGCTAGCAATGGCCTTACAAATGAGAGAGCTAAGCTTTAAATCCAATTCTTACTACTGCTATACGAATTTTTGTTCTATTTTGAAGTTTATCAGGCCTGGTCCAAGAATGAAGGACTTAGAATATGGGCATGAGAATAGTTCAGTCAGATGACTGTGTGAATTAGCAGATTAAGCTCAAATAGGCTGAGAACAACTGTGGGAATTAGTCCTCAGAATTTGCATAATTTGTTTTGTAACCTTGAGTAATGCCACAGTTATACTTTTTTATTTTATTTTTACCTGTGCAGCCCCATCTTGACCTAGATTTTCTCTAACTTGAATACCTTTTCACTTCTGAATTGTGGTTCTGTGGATTGAAATCAAAATTTTCCTATAGGTATAGGAGTTATAACACTAAATGCTTGTGAGAACTCATCAGCAAAATTTCAAAGGTAGTTAACATATACTTGCTATATTGATGGGTCATAAGGGGTAAGCCTGAAAAATGAAATCTGAAAAAAAGCATTAAAATCATATCAAATTAAGCTCAAGGGTTAAAATAAGAACAGTATCCTTGAGCATTAACTATGATCAAAGAAAATGTACAAAGAAATATCCTAAGATTAGAAAATTCATGGAATATATATATATATATATATAAATTTTATTATTATTATTTTTTTGGCTGGTGGTGGGGCTTGTACTCTGGGCCTGGGCACTGTCCCTCAGCTCTTCAGCTCAAGGCTAGCGCTCTACCAGTTGAGCCACAGCACCACTTCTCACTTTTTCTGTTTATGTGGTGCTGAGGAATCGAACCTAGGGCCTCATGCATGCAAGGCAAGCACTCTATCACTGAGCCACCTTCCCAGCCCTGCTTGGGATATTTTTTTTTACCAAGTTGATTTCATTATTCCTTTTCTTTGACAGTTTTTCTATTTCATACTCATCTGAGAAAACTATCAGAATAAAATGTTTCTTTAGAATGCCATACTAACATTTTTTGCTTCTGCCTATGTATATTTTTATTATTGAGACCCATCCTGTGATTGGTCCCCAGCGATATCCCAGTGGGAAGCGTGGGCAAACAAACTGCAGATAAATTCCTGTGGCCAGGTAAAGAAGATACTTGGCTTCTCCACCCCTGGCTTATATTTTTCTTACAAGTGCCAGGATTCTTTCGGCCCTAGTTGGAATATATGGGCCTAAAAGTGCCTATATTTGAAAAGTTAAATACCTTGAGATCTGGAGAGCTCTCTTCTGTAATCCTAGCTTCCCAAGATCAGATGATCAGGGTTCTAAGCCAGCTCCTATCTCCAATTAATCAGCAAAAAGCAAGAAACTGAAGGCATGATTTAATATTAAAGTGCTAGTTGTGAGCAAAAAAGAGAGAGTGAGAGAGAGCACAAGGCTTTAAGTTCAAGCCCAATCAGACACATGCGCACGCAAGCACACACACCCTGCACCTCCCTCCCCAACCCCCCCCCCCCCCCCCCCCGCGGCCCAAAGTGAGACATGATCAACAGGAATCTGAAGATCCATACATGTTTTTTCATCTGGTTGTGGTAATGTAATTCTTTCATTGCTTTAAAGTAAGAAAGCAATCCAAATGAAATCTAAGCCAAGATATTGTTGAAGGGGATAGAGGGTTTATTTGTGTTTGCAGGGCAATAATTTGCATACCAGTAGAGGATGGAGAAGTGATGTTCATGATAAAGGTTAGGACTATTTGATAAACCCTAATGGGGCCATCTTTTCTTTTCTCTTCTTTTCCTTTCCTTTCTTTTCTTTTCTTTACATTTTTTTCCCTGCCAATTAGTGCAGGTTGGACTTTTCCTGGGTGCTTTGGTGAGATATTTGAGGTTTTCAGGAAATGAACAGTTATGATTTAATTTTTGTTCAAAGATAATTTTATAGGCAATACCAACATTAGCCTGCTACATTATAAAGGACAATAGCTTAGGGAAGCAGAAAAAAGCAAGGCTTTTCTTGTTTCCATCTCTACTTACTTAAAAAAAAATTATCTTTAAGTAGTTAAACAAAGGTATTTCAATTCAACATGCAGACTCTAAGAATATGACTTAACCTGTGCAGATATACTTAACAAATCAATGCTCTAGAAAGAGAATGTTTTTAAGGCATGGAGGTATATACAATCATACATTTAGTCATGGTGAGGTAGAAGGCTCTTGCAAGGTACCCACCAGATGGTAAGTAAATGTGCGCCTTTTGCTTTTAAAGAAGTTGCACATCATTCAAGCAATTGAAAAAGGAAATTGTTAAAGCGGTGTTTTATGAACAAAGCTTTCCCAGTCCTCTAGGAGGGGCAGCTATGTACAAGCCTGGACCAACAGAGCTAAGTTTTGCTGGGCTCTGTCAGTCCCTAGATTCTGAGTCTGCCTCTGTCTCATGCAGCTGGCAATCCTGACAGGATCCCAGTGTGGAGAGCTCACTCCTGAGTGAGTGTTCAGCTGAGTGTTCAGCTGGGAGAGGATGATTGTCCCCCAAGGCTCTGCCTCTTCTCATCTCATCACATTACATAACCCCTATTTGTCCATAAATGCTGGTACCTTCCTCTTCCCCAAAACCCTCTGCCGTCTACTAGATGCCTGTAGCTATTATTTAAAATCCTCATTTCCATCACTTGCTTTCAGATAACAGGAAAATATGCTATCTAGTTTTACATTTGCCTGCAAGTGATCATAAAGTGTTTTAAAAAAATAAAGCAAAACAAAAAACAAAACAGCACTTGGTAAGTGTCCTGTACTATTCACACAGAGATAAATAAAATCAATCTTTATGATAAGATTACTACAGAATAAAAGCTGAGAAGGAAACATGTACACATAATCAAAGCCACATACAAGAACAACATAAAACAGCATGCAATGCTGCAACTTTAAAAGAGATATCTTAATTTTAAGGAGATTGAAGATACTGTAGAGCAGCCAGCCATGAGCAGAGGTAGGTATGAATATCAAGTGCGTGTGTTGGCAAAGGTGGTGAGGATGTAGGGTAGAGCAGAGACAGATTCATATTGCAAAGCCAGAGAGATTATAAGCATGGAAATTGATGTATACTTAAACTGTTTTTAAAATGGCTGTTGGATCAGGGTAATGTTTATTGCTATACTACTCACTATAACCAAATTAATGAAATAGTCCAGATGCCTTTCAACAAAAGACTATATCTATTTATCTATCTATTTATCTTATCTATCTATCTATCTATCTATCTATCTATCTATCTATCTATCTATCTACCTACCTACCTACCTACCTATCTATCTACATACATATTTGAATACATGTCAGAAAATATACTGAATTTATAATATATTTAGTATATATTCAAAGATATATAAATATAATATATTTATAGTAGAGAAAGAGAAATGCTTAGGGTCATTTATATTGTAGTCAACTGCATCCTTTCTCTCAGATGATAACTCCACAGAGCAAATTTATGGCTAGGTATATAATATGATACTGACAGTGAAGATGTAATTTTAGTAAACTCTGGTTTACACAAGACTTGAGTCATAGAAATTAGAACAGATTCATTTTCAGAAATTTCTATATTGTGTGGTCATACCTGGCTGGTCAAGACTTCTAGGATTTATCACACACATCAAGAAGAAAATTAAAAACCTGAGATATTTTAAGAATACAATTTTAAAGAAGTCAATAACGTTGATTTATAAACCAATGAAAATACTTAAATGGTTTAGCCATCCTATCAAGTTAACTATTAAGTATTTATCAATGATTTGCTGCCTGAAAGAATCACATTTCTAGGAGTACAAATAAAACTCCAATTATAAAATAATATGAACTATAAGAGACTCTATATGAGAAATAAAAATTAATATTCCACTCTTCATGGGTAGAGATTTGGCATTCACACATTGCAAGAGATAGACAATTTAAAATCAAAGAACCACTGCTATATTAAATATTAGTTTCTAAAAATTTTATCTAACAAAGAAGAGAATGTGTTGTCATGCTGCAACAGCACTTACTGAGGGAAAGGGTACTACTACTTAATGATTATTATAAAAAACAGGTCATTGATATTACTTGTGAATTTGCCTTCTTGAGAAATTAAGATATTGTATTTTATTACACCAAGACATACACTGAAGTTTGAATCTTAATTATGCAGCACTTATTAGGGATTGTTTTTAGGCCAGTCAATTAAAGCTTGGTTTTCTCCTAGAGAAAATTGACTTAAAGAAGTTTTGTGAAAGAAATAAATAACTAAATTAGTGTAGAGCCAAGGCTTTATAAAACATACAGAAGGGAAAAGTGTGTGTGGGGGGAGCAGGGGGCATGTTTGACTTCCTGCAGCTTTCATTTCCTGAAGATCTAGACTTCATAAATATGCTGGTATCTTATTCAAGATGGAGGAGCCCATTAATGTAGTGGCCTTTGTGATTAAGGCACACATATAATAATCATCATCCGTCTCACATCAACAGTAACATAAACTGTCTTCATCTCTCCCTTTAAAAATGAAGAAATTAATGTCAAAAGTGATCAAGTAAATCACTCAATGTACACAGGAGAAATTATAGCTAAGATGTGAATCCTAATGGGTCTAACAGTGAATGCTGTCCCTTGCTATTGCTCCCTACTGTCCCCTCCATTATAGAACCCATAGACCCCTTGTGTGGCAGTTGAGAAGTGTCAGAACTTGTTTCTGCATTGAGGATGCCAAACTGACAATCCCTACTAGCTGACAGTCTGATCAATATATATATATATATATATATATATATATATATATATATATATATGCATATATGCATATATTTAAATCCTTTAGAAAAATAACCTGGCCATTTGACATATGAGATGAGTAGCATTAATTGAATTATTTTATTTGTCATTCTGACATGGACTGTCATTTGTCCTATCAGACTGTTTTCATCACACTTCTTCAACTTTATATTAATCAATTCCAAAAGGGGATACAGGGAAGTCTTCCAATTGTTTAAAGAGTCAAAGAGATTTAACTATTTACAAAATTATTTAAAATGCAGAGGAGATAATTTGTTATTCTTTTTAAAAAAGTTTTTTCCCCCTAAATAGGTTCCCAGCATCTCTTCTCTAGTTCTTAGATTACTTGTGGTAGCTTCATGCCTGTATTTTTGGAAATGTCTGATAACTAATTTTGTCTTTAAAGGAATAGTTATTTCTCCTGATAAATTTTTTGTTGCTCTAGTAAACTACATAAAGTTGGGTAACAGATTTTAAAATAAGTTAATATATAGCCCCTGATTTTGGAGATGATATGCCCAAAATGCATCACCAGGTCAGTTGTGTGCAGAAATGATCATCTGGCAAGGCAGGAAGATAGTGAGTGTCAGAAAGGGCTTGCTCTTATAACAATCTACTCTCACAGGAAGTAATCACAGACTCCTAAGAACGACTTCAATTCCTTTTTAAGACTGGCATGCCAATAACAGTCCTCTTCTAATAGGACCATGACCATAATATCATGGGTGAACCGTGATGGACACATTCAACGTTCATAGAAATCATGGTATCTTTCAGCAAAAAGATTTACTTTCTCAGAAGATTCTCCTCCCAAATAATTCAGGGATGATTATTTCTTACCTACAATGTGCAATTGAGAACCTTGGACCTCATGAGCAGCTTACAAAACTATTTCTTTATTTGCCATTGCTTTTTATGAGGTTATCAAGAAGAAAAACCCATTTATTCATATATTTATTCTTTTAGAAAAATTAATTTTTCCACACCATCATGATGGGTTAATTTCTAAATCTTACAGAGTATTGAATCAGATTTTGAAAGAGAATAGACAAGTTAACTTGGAATAATAAAAGACCAAAAAGAGAAATAAGTGCTCATAAGTTCAGAAAACAATAGACAGTAATAGATTATTTTATAAAGAAATAATAAGAGCTGAAAACAATTTCCAAATGTCAATGTGATCTTGTTGCAGACATCCCAAAGGAAATTTAGGAGTTTGGTCTTCAGCCCAACTACTAATCTTAAAATGCTCTTTACCCAAAGTGATTTTTATTCTGTAAATCCCATGGAAGCGTTTAGAAGATAATTCAAAGGTGGAGGCAACCATTTCTTCCACCACCTCCTTGGCTTTAAATCTGGTCTTCTAGTCTTCATTGTCTATACTCATGATCTATAGAACTGTATAAATCCTTTTACAATTAAATGTTTCAATATAACTGTAATTTTTTCTATTGTTTATTTATTTTACTCTTTGTCTCTGGGATTTTGTTGTGAGTTAGCTTCTCATCACTTGGACAAAGCATATGAGAAAAATAAATGTGTAATGAGAAAAGGTGTGTTGTGCTCATGGTTTTGGAATTTTCAGACTATGGTCTCTAGACCCTGTAGATTTGAGCCTATAATTGCACTGAGGCATATTGTTTCAGAAGGATATGGCAGAGGATAAATGTTCATCTCAAGAAAGCCAGGAAGCACAGAGACAAGAAGGTGTGCATGTCCCAGGGTGCCCTCAGGTGCCTGTACCCTAATGTACTAACCTTTTTTGATTAGACCTCACCTCCTAAAGGTTCTGTTATCTCCCAATCCATCAGCCCCTGAAGACCAAGCTTTCAAAGAAATGGAAAGACTTGAGAAAATATATGTTAAGTGAACATGTAACAAAGGTTACTTGTTTTCTCCCCTATGTGGGATAACTCAAACAGTATAATTCCTTAGAAAGACAAAATCATAGGTCAAAAAATTAAATACCAGGAAGTGGTTATTTGAAAATGGTGGGATGGGGTTAACAGGCAAGGGTAGATGAATGAAGAGGATGGGAGAATATAGTCAATACTCAATGTATAGCTTACAAATTAAGAAAGTGAGGGAAGGAGGGTTGGGAGCCATGAGTGAGAATGTGAACGGGTGACATGGACCAAGATGCATTATACTCATAAACTGTTGAGTGGCAACTCCTTTGTAAAACTACTTAAAGATAAAGATATTTCAAAAAGAAATATGTGCTTGGTTTAGCAGCAGCTTGAAAATTAAGCCAAAATTTTATTCCTATTCCTATCCGTCAAAAATAGGATTGACTATTATTCTTTTATTATTGAAAGGAAGGAATAAGATTTTATCCTTAACTTTTTTTCCAGTTAAATTTCTATTTTTTTCCATGGCAATGCCATCCTGAATAGAGGATTGTATATGAAGTGCATATGAATTTTTATATTCAAAGCTACAAGGACAAGCTCCAAACACAAAGAAATAATTCTAAAATTTCAGTGTTAATTTTTAACTCTCTACTACATTTTTTAATATCATCTAGCCTTTATACCAGCTATTTTATTAATCAACATTATACTTCTGTCTTTTTTCATATTCCCTCTTCTTTTCAGAAATATGTTAATTCAAAATATTATCAAGGATTATTATTTCCCTAGAAACGATGTGAACTTTTAGAATCTAAGAATCAAAGCCTAAAGGAATTCATCTTCTAAATCAACACAAGACAACTACTGTTCCTATGTAAAATGACATTTACTTAACATTATATTTCTGCTTTTTTTTGAGGAAACATATGGCTCTCCCATTAAAGTGAAAGCCTGTTGTGATTGGAAAATCAGGTCTCTAGGGAAGAAATATGACTTCTAGTTCTTGTAATTTAGAAGTCATCATATGTGATTTCATTCACTTTCTTTCAAAAACCAAAGTTAAGAAATTAATTCAATATTTGGTACAATATAAGGAGTATATACAACATGTATATGTAATATCGACCTTCACAATAATATATATATATATATGTATATATATAATATCCTTAATAATGTTGAAAAGCATTTAGATCAGCTGGTGCCAGTGGCTCAAGCATGTAATCCTAGCTACTCAGGGGGCTGAGATCTAAGGATAGTTTTAAGGTAGCCTGAGCAGGAAAGCCTATGAGACCCTTATCTCCAATTACCAAAAAAGCCATATATATATATATATATATATATATATATATATAAAATCAAGATGCATTTTGAACTCACAGACCTACTTGTTGAATTATAACACTTTTTACATAATAATAATTAAAAACTATAAATAAATAAAGCTAATTCAGATGGTCTTGGACACTCAAAGAATAGAACATGCTCAATATTACCATGAGGGAAAGATGTAAGTAAATTCATGGGTAATCACAAATTATGGCTAACATATATTTAACAGCAAAATCTCTAGGTAGACCAAGATTGTTTCTAATGTCGAATGAAGACACATTGGTTATAAATTAAAAGTAGACAGAGTCTACATTAGCAGATAATAATTTTAGTCTTTTGTTTGAAATGCTAGCATTAGCATACTATAAGACGATATTATTACATTTATGTTCTAAATTATTTAAGAGTGACATGTGATGTACACAATCAATCTTAACTTCAAAGAAATAATAAATGTAAAGGCATAAAAATAACAAGCTAAAAAATTGACAACTGTAAAAGCATGTTATGAGCTCCAGGGGATTCATTATACCGTGGCCTATTTTGTTAAATTATTAAAATTTTTCAATCATTACGTTTTTAAATATACATGAGTACTAAACCAGAGTGAATATAGCTATCTCTATCCATAGAAAAGCATAATAAAATGCAGTATAAAAGATAAATTTCAGCCAGACATCAGTAGTTCATGCCTTTAATTCTAGCTACCTAGAAGGCTGAGATCTGAGTTTTGTATTTCAAAGCCAACCTGTGCAGAAAAGTCCATGAGACACTTCACATCTGTTAACTTTGTACAAAAAGTGGGAAGTAGAGGTATAGCTTGAGTGGTAAAGGACCAGCCTTGACCAATGAAGGTAAGAGACAATGCTCAGGCCCTGAGTTCAAGCCTCAGTACCAGTACACACACACACACACACACACACACACACACACACACACTCACACACATCTAAATCTAACTTGGGGGCAAGAATGGAGGCTGAGGCTGAGGTTCTGCTCAGGGTGTGCTTTCCAGAAACCAAACTTTCTCCATGAGGAACATGCTTGCGTGAGTCCAGGAGTAAATGAGACATTAATGCAAGGTCTAGAATGTAACTGCTCTGGGTATCATAATCACAGCCCTTAAGCAACATTGCATTTATTTTACTAGAAGTTTTCTTTCATGATCAATTAAACCTAGCCTACTACAACTATTTTTATTACATAAACTTAGGTTTTTATACTGCTGACTCTTTTATAGCAATCCTTAACCATATAAAAAGAAATCTCTTCTTTATATTCTTCATTTATAGGCTTCTTCCTATTTAAAAAAAATTAATTACTAGGAAATGGGAACATGTTTCGGCTGTGGGTAAAGGGGAGGCACAGGAATGGTGGGAGAAAAGTTGAGCAGATGCAGTCATTATATTCAGTGCACATTATGTCAAATATGAACTATGGAACTTGAGGACTGGGGCAGGAAGAGGGGGAAATAGAAGAGACTAATGGAAGGGGTGACATAGACCAAGAAGCACTGTACTTATAACCTGACTTGTGGAATTACAACCTATTTGTACAACTACTTGATAACAACAAAAATAATTTTTAAAATTTTATTCATTAAGCCTTCTTGACTAAGAACTAAAACATAAGCACACACATGAACCTAAGCCTACCTAGGGTCAGCGTATCAGAACCACTGGCTTCTACCTTGCAAATAGAAGATCTTCAGAAGCAGCACTGTTGGGGGAGGGGATGCCATCTCCAATGATGACAAGGTTTTCTACAGCCTTCCTGAAGATCTGGCTGGTGACTGCGCCAGCAGCAGGTTTGGTCAGCAACAGGCTACGTGGCTGCAGGGCCTTGGCAGTCATAGTGACCACAGAGTGAGTGGTAAAAGGTGACTCCAGACTCACATGAGATGGTGGAGCCACAACATTCCTGATAGTAGTGTCAGTGACCAGGGTAAAAGTCATTGGAAAAAAAGTGATAGGAACATCAAGGGACCGTCACCCTAGGGAAAACATGACTGGGGAGGAAATTACTAAGGCTGAAGAAAGCCAGGAGTATTCAGACCCTCGTCATGAGGACAAAGCTGGAACACTTATACCTGTCACAGCCACTGACAACACGGGATGTCAAGGCATCATGAAAAGTTTTCCCACTATTGGGGGAACACAGTGGCATCTTCTAATGACAAATCACAGTGTACTTGGTAAATATTGGGCAGCCAAATGGAGAAATAGTGAATACTGATCTTCAGATGAGAAATCTGTGACTTCCAAGCCAAACTCCACACCACTTGAGGCTCCAATAACCTCATTTGTGAGTGACACTGGTGATCATTTATCTGTCCACTTCATCAGGTCCGTATGAATATTACAGTAGCTATGGAGAATGAAGACTTACTGAAAACCCATTTCACAAATTCCAGAAGTCAAAAGAAAAGAAAAGAAAAGAATAAAACCCAAGTGCTACAATCCCTCAAGCACCCACTTCACTAATAGTGGAAAACTTAATTTAGTCTCCTCTGCTATATGTTATGTGGTTCTATAATCTTCTGTTCAAATTTGAGTGTCATTATCTCCATCACTGTCCAATTTACAATTGACTCCTCACTGATTCCCACCCCTTTTCGAGGATTTCCACGATCGCCTCTTTTGGGTGATGTTTCCACAGGATGGTTTTCTGGGTCTTGTGGAAGGGAAGGGGAGTTGTCACACAAGGGGAATCAGGACCACATGACAGATGTTTCCTTAACATGGCCCTTTAATACTGCACAGTCGCTGTTATTACTAGATGACCATACTGCTGCAACAATTGCTGTAAATAAACGAGCAACTAGATAGCCTTGCTGGCTTTGGCTGGTTGTCTGAAACTCAGGGTCTGTGATACCCAGATAGCTTTATCTGCTGTTGTGCTTCACCTCAGCCTCTTGCATGAAGATGTAGAACAGCATCCGCTTTCATAGACACTGGTCAGGCAGGCCTTTTATTCCTTCTTCCATATGACAAATGCAGGCTTTCCACCTTCAGGGGAGATTCACAAACTTGCTTCTGACTTCAGCATTCTTCACAGTCACTCTGCTCTGGTAAGAAATAAACTCACTCCCATCCCATCAGCCTTCTTGCCAAGGTTGTATCTAGACATGTAGCAAAGTCAAATGCAGCAAGAGCTCCCTGTTTTGCATGTGTTTGTGATCGCTTTGTGACTGGAAAGATGACTTTGGTTTCTAACAAATTAAATGGATTCTACAAGGGGTGAAAAGGAGAAGAGATCACAGAAACCTTCATTGGACCGCTTCAAGGAATCCTCCACTAGTGTTACTCAGTTATAACAGAGAAACTGAATTCTATTTGAAAGGAAAACTTTATATAAACACAACAAATGAAAACTCATCTAGTTGTGTTAAACCAGACATTGATGCCTAAAATCCTAGCTATACAAGCAGCTCTTGCAATTTAGCACCATCCCAGGAAGATGACAAAACAGTGAGACACTTAACAGCAATTAACAGCAAGAAGGGTGGAACTGGAGATGTGACTCAGATGGTATAAGAAGACCAGCTGTGAATGAAATAGCTGAGCAAAACATGAGTTCATGCCCTATTACTAACATACATACATGCATGCATACATACATACATACATACATACATACATAAGTTAAAATCATCACACAAAGTCATATCTTCATTAATGCAAGCAAAGGAGTAAAAAGAGGGCATGGAGTATGTATTTAGGGCCATATATACTCATGAGTAGATTTAAAAATCTCAGGCCCCCAAATTTAAAGATATAAAAAGATAAAAGATATTAGGTTTCTACTGAGAGAAAGATCTCTTCAAAATGAGGAAGAATATTTTATTTCTATTTAATGAATGAGTTAGCAAGTCTCTTTGTGAGTTGAATGAGAGGTACTTGGTGTTTCTGATTGAGCTCACTGTCATAAGGTTGACAATAATTGCCTGAGTGTTTGCAGAGCAGCTGGGTTTGTTCTTATTTGTTACTGTAGCTCACTCATGCTTCACTGCAAAGCAGGATGGGGCATTTCTGATGCCAGTAAAAATTACAAACTAATGAACTGTCAGGCAACAACTCAGACATGGAATTAAGCAGCCTTGGCAATGACTTTTGATCCTTGTTAAGCTAAAGATGGTAATGTTTTCTCACTAGTAGGTTAGTGTTTATTTTATGGAATGAATAAATACTTTTCACCTTCTCTCTATGTCACTTTATATAGAAAACAATAGGCATATTTTTTATTATACCCTGTCAAGTTTAGGTCCTAATTAAGAATATTATGGGATGTGCAAACACAGTCAAGCTTGAATACATTAGGCATTCATTGTAACAACTCCCCAAAGGTAAGGAGAGCATAAAGCGAAGACCCAGAGACAAATCCGAATCAGAACTATTGGAGTAGGGTTAACGCACTGGAAACTTTCATTTCATAACAAGCTCAAACTTCTATTTCATAATAAGCTCAAGGAAGAAACAAAAGCAATTTGGTAAAACCAACATCAGCTGAGTTTGTTTCTAATAGGAAAATTGATGTTGAATCCATCACTCTCAGCAAGATATTTATTCCAAAGCGTGTTAAACAAGAAACACAGCCTCGAAGAATGTGCCAATACAGGGCTCAAATACCTGTCACATATATTGTTTTATTTTAGAGATCTAATAATAAGTTATCCAAAAATGTATTGGACTTTAGAAATATTTGATATTTATAAAAGCTTACTTTCAAACTGTTAAGTGATCTTATACTTACAATTTAGTTTAAGCCAAATATTCTTTTCTTTTTTCTTTTTTGTTGGTCATGGGGCCTGAACTCTGAGCCTGGGCATTGTCCCTCAGCTTTTCAGCTCAAGGCTAGTGCTCTACCATTTGAGCCATAGCTCCACTTCCAGCTTTTTTTGCTTATGTGGTGCTGAGGAATCAAACCTAGGGCCTCATGCATGCAAGCCAAACATTCTACCACTGAGCCACTTTCCCAGCCCTGTTCTTTTCTCTTTTATCCAAACATTATAGATACAAGATGTTGACACTAGTCCAACATTTCCTTATATACATTCCAGTATTAAAATATTGTATTTTCATTTAAACATGTAATATTTCCATATTGCATTCATACCTAATCATGCATTAAAGTTAGTTAACCTAACCTGTTTTCTAAACATATTCCAAGAAGCAAATGAGTGAGTTACTTTTCTATTGACTTCTTTAAAACAGTTTAATGATGTTTCATTCAATTAACACTTCTGTAGATTACAATTTACTTTGAGTTATAAGCTATTAAGTGCCAAGTTAATGCAATAAGTAAATTACTTCACTTTTGTTATTTTGGCTTGTTTTCTACATTTGTATTACTATAATTAATTATCAAATTAATTAACATTTCAATCCCCTCAAAATTTTTATTCTTTTTAATGTTATTTTTCTTAAAATTGTTTCTTAAAAAACAAATCAAATTGCATTCTCATTATTGATGTTATACTTATACTGAGTTATACCCCTGGTATACTAATATCTCCAACTTCAACCAGAGCTGGGCATTATTAAGAAACTTATAACATCTGTTAGAAAAAGTCAGTATTTTCTGATTGAGTATCCCAGCAAGAGAAATTATTAAATCTCAAACCCTACCTCAAAATATCTGATTCTTGAAGTATAAATTTTGAAAATGATCATAGCACAGATCTTCTTTTTATTTTTTTATTGTGAGAATACCATATAGAGGGGTTACAATTACATGGGCAAGATAACAAGTACATTTCTTATCAAGCATTGTTGCCTGCTCTTTGATGGGAAGAGGAAACAAAGATCTTTTCTGTAAGTTTCTCTGTGTGTGGAGAGAGGAAGACACAGAAAGAGACACAGAGACAGAGAGAGACAGAAACAGAGAGCATTGAGGTTTTAGGGCCTCGAGCTTGCTGGCTTGCTGGCAGGCACTCTAACACTGAGCTATGAGTCTAGTTTTGTTTTCTGCTAGTTATTTCAGAGTCTCACAATTTTTCCTCCAGATCTCTACTCTTAGTAGGTAGAATAAAGGACTGAGCCACCAGCATTCAACTCTAAATTTCTAATCTATAGCAGGAAAAATTACAACTGAGCATCAATAGTTGTTTCTATTCATGAATAGAAAAATTTTCATTTGCTAATAAAATCCAGTATTATAGCTGATTTTTCTTCCATGCGATTGTTTCTAACATATTTATAAGATGATTTCTTTGTTGCTTTGTATGTCCCTCCCCCACCGTATAGCCAATGCTTTTACTGTATTTGATGTTGGTATAATTTGTGGAGGGGAAGGGGAAAAGCAAATCGTTTAAATAGGGATACAGGTGGAGCCATTACAACAATGGGATGTACAAGTCATTATGTCAAAAAACAAACTGTGCAACTTTGGACAGGGAGGGGAGGGAGGGAGAGATGGGAAGGGGAAACAAAGGAGTAGGCAACAATGCTTGATAAGGAATGTACTCATTATCTTGCCCAAGTAATTGTAACCCCTCTGTATGGTATTTTCACAATAAAAATTTTTTTAAAAAAGAAAGCTGGTATGAGTGGAGAAAAAGAGGATGGAGAATGAGAGCATGGAAAGGAACTGATCATAGCCCAGTTTAATTATGTTTTAGTTGAGGCAAGAGTCAGGCAAGAGAGAGAGCAGAGATGTTTAGGGGAGCATACACAAATGATTCAGTAGAAGTGGACTGATCCTTGTCGGTGGTGTGAGTTTTGTCTGATTGACCACAGGTCATATATACAGATAAAAATTAAGGCAACTCAGAACATCACAAGCCAGGATATTATAAAGACACTTAACATTTAACAAATCATGTTGAATGAGGTAAGTCAAACTCAAAGAGACAAACGGCACATGTTTTCTCTATATGCAGGAGCTACATCTAAAATACAATGAATCATGGTATGTTATACAGGACAGCAGACACAATTAGATAAAAGGAGAATATTCTTAGGGGAGGAACACTAAGGCATAATGCCTCTGACTATATAAAATAATATACACTGAAATAAACTCCAAATAATACCACAAGAAGATTTTTTGTTTTTGTTTGCTTTGTTAATTTATCTGTCTTTGAAATGTTAAGGGGGCACAGAAATGGGGGAACAAAGGGGGAACAACTGCAGCAGTGGTACTCACTATATACTATTTTGAAAATGACCTATACAACCTATGGGTGGGGATGGGATGGAAAAATTGGGAATGAGCAAGAGAATGATACTGTCCAAAAAGAATGCAACTTGTTACCTGATTTATGTAACAATAATCTCTCTGTGCATCAGCTTTACAATAACAATCAAAAATAAAAATAAGGTAGCTGCCATTTAGTAATCATATCCTAAATATATTTTTAATGTTTTTTTATTGTAAAGATACTGTACAGAGGGGTTACAGTTACATGAGTAAGGTAATGACTACATTTCTTATGGAGCATTGTTACCTCTTCCTTAGATTTTCCCCTACCATCCCTTCCCTCCTCACCTCCCCAACTCCCCTCCCTCCCACTGCCCTGCATGTTGTAAAGTTCGTTTTCTACAGTGTCTTGTACATTTCATTGTTACAATGGGTCAACCTGTATCCTTGTTTCAGCATTATGTTATTTCCTTTCCCCTCCCCAAATTAGAAATAGACATACAAGATGCAGGGCACCAACATCAAATATAATAAAAACAAGGGTTACAAATATTTTATACCAAATTGTTACCAAAGTTATGTTTATCTTCCTGACTTATTACTGGGAACAACAATCTAACTCATAGGAGACTAGATTCCTGAATTGTTCATTGATAAATAAGATTGTTGACTTTTTTCCAGGCGCTGGTGGCTCATGCTTTTAATCCTAGCTACTCAAAGGATGAGATCTGAGCATCACAGTTCAAAGCCAGCACAAGCAGGAAAATCTATCAGACTTTAATTTCCAAGCACTCACAGAAAAAGCTGGAAGTGGCACTGTGGCTCAAGTGGTAGAGCACTAGCTTTGGGCCAAAAATAGCTCAGGGACATTGCCCAGGGTCAGATTCAAGACCCAGAACTAGCAGGAAAAATGTGATGATTTTGTGGGCTGGTAGCTGAGGTTGTAGGTTAGATTTCTACTTGTATACATGATCTGGCTTTTGACCATTTGTATATTCATTCATATTTAATCAGTATAGTAAATTAAGTCACCTTTATCAGATACCTTTGTCCTTAATACTGATGAAGCTGACTGCACATTAAATATTCAAGGTAAGTCATTACCAAATACTATTCAATGAAAATCTCAAAAATGTGAGTTAAGCTTGTAACTTTGATATACAGCAGAATATACATTACTCACTTTTTTGAGTGTGCCTCTATTTCTTGGAGAATGCTATAGCTGGCAGGGAGCTACAGAGACAAGTTTCTGTTAAAAATATCTTTTAATTTCTTAGGAAGGATTACAAGAACAGACAAAATCCATCCAGCAAATAGACTGTCATTCCAAATCACATTAACTTCTGTAAGGAAGAAGAGAAATTTGTGCTTTTGTACTTGGCATTGTATCACATGAGATCATCATTGTTCTATGCAAAGTCCCTCTGACCATTAGTTTTTTATGGAAAATTGGTTCTGACAGGTCAGGGACTTTTCCAAAAGAATTATCAATTATTTTGGGTATTATTCTGTGACTAATTCTTATTGTAAAATTCATATGGTATGGTATAGTACACTTTGGGTTTATGAAAATACAAGTAGGCAAGCAAACATAGTTCTTGGTCTTCTTTTACTTAGTGAGATTTATTTAAGAACCATCAATGTTACTATGTGAACATCCAGCTCAATTCCTCTACTCCTTGGGTAGCAGATGATGGTGCATTTTCTTAAATTGGTCAAATGGATCCATCACGTTGCTTACTTAAGGATGACGGCTGTGTTGTTCTCACACTTGTATTCTCCTCCTAATCAATGTCTCAGGTTGATGGGAGCTCTGATGTCCTAAGGAATAATGAACTTATTCCCTCTTCTTACCACCAAGGGTAGGTAGAAATGGACCAATATGAAAGCAGGGCATGCCCATTCTCTCCAATCTAGTTAGGTCAATCTTTCATACCATTTATAGTCCATGCTCCCACTGGGATGAAGCTAAGACGTCGTCTCCCTGAAACACGTGGCTCAGCTTTTTCTTCTACTCTGTTATACTTCTGTCACTTTCCAATTTTTTTCCTGGGATCACTCAGAAACCCAACATCTCTAGCTCTGCTTTTAGAGGGCTTATACAAGATACCGAGAACTCTGCACTAAGTATCTGCTATACAAAATCTAGTCACTAGCTCTCTACCTGTGCAAATTTCTTGCAAATTTTCTAAATTGTAAACTTTTTGTGAAATTTATTTACTTTTCCAACTCATGAATGAAGTTGCTGGATCATAATGCATTCTCCACATAATTCAGCCAAATACTCACTGCTTCTTTTCCCAAATTCTTACCTATTAACTCTAGATTACCAGTCTGAAAAGTTGAAAATCTCTTTAGTTACTTATGAAAATTCTGTTCTCAAAGAGTTTCCTAAACTGGTGTAGTGGTGCTAGCCTAAATTCTCAGCATTCGGGGGACTGGGAGAGAAGAATTGAGTTAAAGGCTAGTCTGGTCTACATACTGAGAACTAATTTCTACCTATTTCTAAATAAGTGGTAAATACATTCATATATATATATATATATATAATAAGCAAAATAAAATTATTTTTATCTTCCATTAAGATTATGACTAATAATAGAAACTAAAAAACATCAGAACATTGTCCATATTTAAGTTAAACTGTGCATTTGTATATACATATGTGTTGTGTGGATTTGAATCTCAGAATGGTTTTGGTTATTTTACACCAGCATAGTTCCATGCTTCATAAATTCCTGTAACTTTTATTTTCCTTTCAGTAACCTGATTTTTTAACTCCTCAAATGACAAATAGATCATTGGTATTTAGACTTTTTACCCCCTTTTGGGCCAGCACTTGGGTTTGAAGTCAAGGTTTAATGCCTCCTGGGCAGGTACTCTATTGCTTGAGTCATCCCTCACTCCTTCTGGTTCCAAGTATTTTTTAGCCAGGTCTGCATTTTTTGCCCTCTACAATTTGCATCGTGATTTATATTCCTATGTAGCTAAAATGACAAGTGCAAACCACTGTGCTCAGCCATTGGTTGAAATAAGGTTTCCTAGAAATTTTCTTAGGCTCATTTGAAACCTGATTTTCTTAACGTCCACCAATCAAATACCTAGGATTACAAGTGTGAGCTACTTGATGCCCTGCTGCTAGTCAGATTTTCATTCCGTCAAGTGACATTGTGTGTGTGTGTGTGTGTGTGTGTGTGCACGCGCACACACATGCAAATGTGCACGCTTCCATGCATTCTGGTAATAAAGCTTTACTCAGGGACTCTTGCTCTTGCTCAGTTTTTTTCTAGCCTTTAAGCCATACCTCTAATTCCAATATATTCATATTTTAGGCTCCAATTTAACAAACATACATTGTGCAGGGTTGTGGTGTAGGCACTATGCTGAGCCCTGCCAGGAGGCACAAAATTTTACAAATGTATTTATTTTACTTGCTCTTGATTGGATCTGTCTGCAAAACACTCCTAAGAATGAATCTACCAACTGCATGTTAAGTGAGCAAGGAGGTAACCATCAAGGTCATGAACAGCCAACTATGAAAGAGGAGCTCTAGAGTGGTAAATGCCATCTGACAGACTATGACAAAACTGAACAATGCCACCATAGGCCTCCTTTAGTCACATTTCCTCTGCTCTTCCCATGGATAGCGCCAATGAATAAAATGAGAAGATATTAAGAATAAATGAGCATTCTGCATTGACAAAGTTTCTAGGATCCTTTGTTTTATTTGTTCATCCTACCTACCCAACTGCAATAGAAGACCTTCATAATTCTAAGTCATCTGTGAGGAAATCATGGAGGCCAACAATGTTTAAATAGGGATACAGGTTGACCCATAGTAACAATGAGATGTACAAGAAACTATGTTGAAAAATGGACTTTACAATTTAGGTGATCTGGGGGAGTGTAGTTGTAGAGGTGGGAGGGAAGAAGGGATGGTAGGGGAAAAAACAAAGGAAGAGGAAACAGTGATAAGAAATGTAAGGAAGAGGAAACAGTGATAAGAAATGTACTCATTACCTTCTTCATCTAAATGTAACCCTTCTGTATAGCATTTTTACAATAAAAAACATTAAAAAAGAAAACTGAATCAACAACCACAATAAAGCAGACTCTTTAAAGATTAAATAATTGACCAATCTATGTGGAAACAACTGCATTTCTTACTGTTCTTGCTCATTAGACCATTCCATACTTGTAGCCTAAGTTCATGGAGTTACTTTTTCTATTATCAATCTAAACTCAGTCTGTTCTCTGTCTTTTTTCTGTCATTCTACTTTAGCCATTGTCGTTATTATTGCTGATGAGATTCATGTCTTACTTAGTCCATTCTATGTTGTTCTAACATAATACCACAAACTACACATAAGAAATGTGTTTCTTAGAGAGCTGAAGGTTGTCCTCAATGACTGGTAGCATCTGAGGAGAGCCATTGTGCTGCATCTTCCCATGGAGGAAGGTAGGAGAGGAAAAATGAAGTGCATAGGGGAAAAATGGACGAACTCATCCCTTATGGGAACTCAATCCACTGATAACAATGAGATTTCTTAAGGGCAGAGGAGGGTCCTCCTTGAGTCAACGAGCTTCTAACTGGTCAACATTTGCATTAGAGAATAACTTTCCAATACATGATATTGGGGAGTTGTGGTGCCTTCACTACTGTCACTGCTATTTCTGTCATTACCCTTCCTTAACAGGCAGTTTCCTCCTTGGTTTCCAGTTGCCTCTGGACTTTAGTTGTATATCTCTCAAATAAGATCTACATATGAGTCTTTTTGTGGGGGAGGGGCAGGGGTCTAGTCGTGGGCCTGAACTCAGGGCCTGGTCACTGTCCTTTACCTCTTCAGCTCAAGGCTAGTGCTCTACCACTTGAGGCACATCGCCACTTCCGGCTTTTTTCTTTTTGCTTATGTGGTGCTGAGGAATCGAACCCAGGGCCTCATGCATGCAAGGCAAGCGCTCTATCACTGAGCCACCTTCCCAGTCCCATATGAGTCTTTAGAAATCCATAAACATAGAGAATTTCTAATTATGTACCTAGAAATTGTTTTTTAAATAAGTTTTTTATTGTGAAAATACCATACAGAGGAGTTACAATTACATGAGCAAGATAATGAGTACATGTCTTATCAAGCATTGTTGCCTCCTCCTTTGTTTTTCCCCTACCATCCCTGCCCTCCCATCTCCATGACTACACTCTGCCCCCCCCCAAAGTCATAAAGTTCAATGTAGCCCCTTGTACATTGCAACAATGAGATTACTTAGAAATTGTGACTCCATAAGTCATGATAGCTTCAGGGATTTGTATCTGAAGAAATGACTTCTACATTATTTATGACTCTACCCACAAGATTGCCCATTTGCATTAATCCTCTTAAAACTAACAGATTTAGTTAGGCTGGGCACCTGTGGCTCATATCCTATTCAGGAGGTTTAGATCTAAGGATCATGATTCAAAGCCAGCTAGGTCAGGAAAGTCCATGAGGCTCTTATCTCCAATAACCACCAAAAAGCTAAATGTGGAGTTGTGATTGAAGTGGCAGAGCACTAACCTTGAGCAAAAAAGCCCAGGGACAGCACCCAGGCCCTGAGTTCAAGCCCCAGGATCAGCACTACCTCCTCTCCCCTCCCCCCCCCACATCTAATCAAGTTAGGATATATACTTCTCCATTTTTGTTTTTTTATTGTAAAAATACTGTACAGAAGGGTTACAGTTACATGAGCAAGGTAATGAGTACACTTATCAAGCATTGTTGTCTCCTCCTTTGTTTTTCCCCTACCATCCCTTCCCTCCCACATCCACAACTACACTCCCCCCCACCACCTAAATTGTAAAGTCCATTTTTCAACATAGTGTCTTGTACATCTCATTGTTACAATGGGTAAACCTGTATCCTTATTTAAACAATTTGTTTTTCCCTTCCCCTCCCCAAATTATACCGACATCAGATACAGTGAAAATGGGGGTTACCCTGTGGGGGAGGAACATACAAAGCAACAAAAAAAATCACGTTATAAATACGTTAGAAACAATAGCAAGAAAAAAAAACAATCATGTCCCTATCTTGGAGTTTATTTCGCTTAACATCATCTTATCTGGTCATATGTACATAGCTTTTTACTTCTCCATTTTTCAAAGGCTCAAGAAGAAAATTTCAGGGTAAAGTTTAAATGTAGACGCTGAAAGACTGACAAGGCCAAACTTCCATACAGTGTATATATACTTTAAAATAGAAGACACCAGTCAGAAAGAACTAACATTGAGGAGCAAGGGGTGTTGTTTCTAGAGCATTTCTCTGGTGGAAATGAGGCTGGTAAAAATAGGATATTACCCATTAAATAGTTTAATAGCACACTAACCATTCAAATTTACCTATGTAAAACTGATCAACAGGAGTGGAATCTAAGTGAAAACTCATGGTATAAAGTGAATGAAAGCAGCAGAGATCCCGATTCAGTTCAGAAGAGTCAGTGGTGACACAGTTCAAGCCTTAGTGTACTGAGTCCAAAAAAATCAAATCTCAGAGACATCAGGTACTACTCTGGTGCTTTGAGCTCATAGCACATTTAGTTCTCCTGATAAACCATTAGTAAGACCGAACCTGTATTTTTGTACAAAATAAAGATACAAATAAATTTGTTTGCCTAAGGTCACATACATAGAAAGAACCAGAGGTAAGATTTAAATCTAAGCCAGTGGCAAGTTTAAGTTTCAGAGATGTTTAAGGAAGACTTGAAGTTCATTCAGCTTGTATTAATGACATTCATGTGAGGGAAGTCTGTTCATCAGGGTGTGATACCTGGTAAACATTATCTACTCAAGTTATTTATTATCATACTGTCTCTATTCAAGGGTTCCCAGACTCATATCTCCTCATAATAGGCATCTGACCAAATGCACAGGTGGGAGATGTAATTTACCAACAGAACTCTTTGACTATAGAGGATGTGAGTCATATTAAATTCAGTGATCAGTCCTTTACTTTCAACAACCAGTAAAGTGCTAGAGTACCAATCCTGTTTGTTTTCATTGAGGTCATCACATATTTAAAGCTGAATGCTGGTGGCTCATGCCTATAATCTTAGCTACTCAAGAGACTGAGATATGAGAAATACAGTTTAAAGTCAGCATAGACAGGAAAGTCCATGAGATTCTTTTTCCCAATGAACCAACAAAAGGCAGTAAGTGGAGGTGTACCTCAAGTAATAAAGTACCAGTCCTAAGCAAAAAGAGTTAAGGAATATTGTCCAATTCTGAGTTCAAGACACAGTACTGGCACACACTCATGTGTGTGCATGCACACACACACACACACACATACACACACACACACACACACACACAGAAAACATGCTTATAATGAAGCAGATAAAACTGTGATATTTTTTCTTCATTGTATCTTACTTGAAAGCGACCACTACAGTTGAGAAAGAGAGAGGGATGGGGAGAGAAAGAGAGATACAGCAGAAAGAGATGTTAGGAAATGTTTTTCTCCTTTCTTCAAATGGAAATTTATTTACTGGATACTGTACTGTAGGAAGCCCAGAGAGACCCCTCCCCAAAGCAGCCACTGTACTCTTTTCCAGGGACCACTTAGCTGAGTCAAGAAACATTATCTAAGGAGGAACCGAGAGAGAGAGACAGAGTCAGAGACAGAGACAGAGAAACAGAGATAGAGAAACAGAGAGAAACAGAGACAGAGAGACTAAGACAAAGAGACTGAGAGATACAGAGAGACAGAGACAGAGACAGAGAGGAGAGTGAGAAGAGAGAGAGAGAGTGAGTGCTGTAACCTAATGTCTATTTCCTCTCCACTTCTTCAGCTGAATGAACCACAGGGCACATGAGCCACAGGACTATATCATTCAAAAAAACCATTTAATGTCCCTTCCCTTCATCTTCTTCCTAATTGGTTTTTTATTTGCCTTTAAATTTTAATTGTTCTGATTGATGAGTATTTCCTCTTTTAATGTTCCTCAAGTCCATTCTGGAATAGGCTATTCCAGAGTACAAATATATACAGCCTATTCCTAGAGTATATATTCTTAAAAGTGTATATCTAGTAATGAATATCTATGGGGATCCATGAAGTGGGTGGAAATGCTATAAGGGGGCAGCTTTCCTCTGTAAACACCTACCTAACTTGCAAAACGATAATGAGCATACGCTTAGCTTCATTAGCTCATACTTGCTCATTAGGAGGAGGGCTAGAAAACCCTTTCCTTTCATACTACCATGGAAGATACTTTCTGAAATGGTAAAGAAAGCTTAAATCTGAATTGAAGGTTCAGTTTTGTTTTTACCTTAACCACTTGGTAAAAAGTAAAGTTTGGTTTAACTTTGTGTCAAGTGAGAAAAAGTTCCCAAATAGTTGTGAAAGTCTTATTGGTTGTTCTGAAAACCAGATAGCACTATGCTTAAGGTTATCATTTCAGAATTGGGAGATTTGTTTTGAGATAAATGAAATATGTCATTTGATGTAACAGAACTTAGACATATACTTGTTTTATTTACTTTCAATTAAATAATTATGTAATTTAAACTTCCCAGAACAATTAGATTACAATGCAGAGGGATAAATTGAAAGGACTTACATTATATTTCTGATTTAAATGGATCTCTCCATTACTTCATGAATGGTATTATTGGATATCAAGGGAAATTTTCCTGGCATAAAGAAACAAAAAAGCTTCTTAGGAAGCAATTAATCTTCCTTTTCCTGGATCCATTTATAATATCCATTCCTGGCTTGGTGCACTTGTTTGAAATTTTGTCAACCATTATTTGACATCAAATGATAAGATTCTACAGGCATTTTTTCTATGCAAATGCTTAAGCAGATTTTACATATCAGGGCATTGGTTGTGGACTTTAATTGTGTCCTCTAAATGTTTGAAAGTTTCACACAATGAAAATTCTTCTATGCACAATCCAAGTTGAATCATGAGCCCATTAGTGACACGATTGAATTCAACATGTTGTTGACACCATTTACATGCCAGATTTTATACTTAATGCTAGAAATGCAAGATTATACAGATAAAGACAGATGGAGGAGTGTTTACAAATAATATGACCATGCTGTCATGAGGATCTGAGTAAATTATCACTAAAGCCAGCAGAAGGTGCATGGAAATAAAAATAAAAAATGTTAGAAAAACCTGTGACATAAAGAATTAGCAGCATTTATACTGGCTGATGAAGACAGAAGATTGCTTCAGCTATGAGAGAGAATGAAAATGACACTGTGGGGCAAGCTGGGTAGTTCAATGTTTTGGCAGAGCATGGTTCTTTCTGGAAAACTGTACATGCAAGTGCTTGAGAGAGAGGCAGGGGGCAGGTCATAGTTCCTTGATGACCTTCCATTTCTGAGTATAGTCTCTGGGTAGCCATGAAGGTTTTGACAGGTAGGGTATCAGCAGTCCAGTCAGTTCTAGCTGGAAATCAGGATCAAGGCAGGAGAACCAGTACCTGATCATCATTGAAGACAATAGTCCCACTAAGAGACAATGACAGATTCAAAGCAGGGACGGGAGATATAGTGGTATCAGACTTCTAATAATTTTGTAAAAGTGTTTGTAAAAAGTAGATTCTTTTTGTTAAAAATATGTAGTAGTGGGCTGCGAAGGTGGCTCAGTGGTAGAGCGCTTGCCTTGCATGCATGAGGCCCTCAGCACCACATAAGCAGGAAAAAAAAAGCAGGAAGTGGTGCTGTGGCTCAAGTGATAGAGTGCTAGCCTTGAGCTGAAGAGCTGAGGGACAGCGCCCAGGCCCAGAGTTCAGTCCCCACAAGTGGACCCCCCACAAAAAAATATGTAGTAGCTTCTGTTTCACCACTGCAGATATATAAATCGATGATAGGCCTCCATAAATGGATACGATTAGTTGAACTTATACATTGATGGGACCTTGACTTAGTCTATCACATTCTTGATGAAGCTACTTTGAAAATGAACATAATTTGTAGACTATTTCATAGGGTCATCAGGAGGTTTTAGTGAATTGTTCAGGCACCGAGTTATTCTGCTGTGAGGAAAATCTCTTAAAGTGTACAGTTTAGAGAAAAAAAATGTTGTAGTAGGGCACTATGGATCACACCTTCAATCCTAGCTAATCAGGAGGCTGAAATTTGAGGATCAAGGTTCAAAGCCAGTCTGGGCAAGAAAGTCGATGAAACATTTATCTCAGATTAATCACAAAATGGCCAGAAGCACCAGCCTTGAACAAAAATGTTGAGCTAACATTCAGGCTCTGAATTCAAGCCCTAGTACTGGTGCATATGTGCACACGTGCACACACACACATATACACCCATACACACACATCAAATTGTATCCTGAAAACATCCTACAAGGAAACAAATGGCAAAATCGAAAGATGCAGAAGAACATCTAATAAAGTGACTATTTTACAGGGAGGAGGGTGAGGTTCAGAGAAACAAGAATCGATGACTCCAAGGACTAAACTTCCACCCCCAGATTTGAGGAGGCAAGACAAAAAAGTGCCATTCTCCAAGCTGGCAAGAAGTATAGTTCCAGAAAGCAGAAGCTGAAGCCTCCAGCAAGAAGTAGGCAAAGAGGTGATAGATAAAGGGATGGCTTTTCTGATGGAGTCCATTTCAGTAACTGAGGAACAGAGAGCAGATACCAGAGTCCCTTCATCCTTCCACAGTAATCTCTCACTCAGCATCAACCAAGACAATAATCTCAGCAAGATGACAGATGCAAAACCACCTGAAAACTGTGAGAAGGCATTAGGGCTCAGCGATGCAATGAATCACAGATTCCATAATACTGGTTAAGGTGGCCATTTGTTTGCTTCTTAGATCGTTGGGCAGAGTTTTGCAGGTTGTCATTTTCCAAAGACATTTACTCATGGTGGTTTGTGATATGTTCTTCACCTGGGATGAAACTCACATTCAGCCTTTGCTGCTCCAATTCCTGCTTGAGATTCTCTCTCTCTCTCTCTCTCTCTCTCTCTCTCTCGCTCTCCCTATTTTTGCAGTATTGAGACTTGAACTCAGAGCCTGGGCAGTGTCCCTTAGCTTGTCCAAGGCTAATGTCCTACCACTGGAGAGGCAGCTCCACTTCCAGCTTTTTTGGTAGTATAGTGGAGATAGTCTCACAGGCTTTCCTACCCAGGCTGGCTTCTAACCCTAATCCTCATATCTCAGCCTCCTGGATAACTAGGAATACAGGTGTGAGCCACCAGTACCCAGCAGCAATTTACATTTCTGTCAAATCTTCCTTAAGACCTATTTTCTGTCACTTAGGACAATTCTAGTATCCTCTGTGCTTGCTCTGTTTATAACTCCAATCGTGCTATTGAATACCCTGAATTATAAATTTAATTTTTTGTAGGTCTAGAATAAATACTATAAACAAGTAAAAACTAGTAAAGCTCTTGATATATTAAGAAAGATTTACCTCAAAATTGATTTCCTAGAGTCAAAGAGTCTGAGAATTTGAAGACAATCCAGGGGTAGATTATAGTCAATTTTGTTTCACATTTGGCTTCAGTTAATCAATTATCAATGCATGACAAACATAAATGAACCCTTTTCTTTGGCCATCAAGTATCTGTACCAAGCAGAAGGGAGCAGACATCTAAAAAGCAGTAATTATTACATGAATTGCTGGTTGAAATAACATTTTAGTGCAACACAGAGTTCAGCTTAATAGGTTTCTGGAGCATTAACTCAGCCAGTTTTATAGAATTATAGACCTTCTTTCAAAACAAGTAATCTACTTATTATTCATAATCGTCAGAGCACTAGCTTAATGTTAAATAGCCCTTAAAATAAACTCAATAAAATAGCAGGGCCTTTTCCCCTCTTTCCTCAAAGATGTTAGGAGTTCTCTCAGTGGTTCTACTCAGCTCCACTTCCGGCTGAGATACAACTATTTAATCAAGATCAAATTCTGTGGCTCAGGCTCACAGAATTGAGAGTTAAAAACAACAACAATACAAAACTAGAAAAAAAGCCAGACAAATCTTCATTAGTTTACAATCTCAGTGTTTCCTGATGAAATATGGAGACACTTAGCTGGAGATCTGCTGCGATCTGCCACTTCAAATACGTAGCACTCGGAATAATGAAAGAACCAATTCAGAGATGTGGATTTGGGGAGCTGCATCTTAGGCTTTTTAGACTGTCATGTGGAAATGACTGTATACTTAAATCAGAACATTATTTTGAAAGTGACTGTGGCTAATAAATTGAATATGATGTTTAAATTATGAAGACTTCATAAAAGTTGTAAGTCTTTATAAAAGTTATATTACACTAAGTGCATCGATATATTACTATATCAGTATTTAATTTATTGGTTAGAGACATGAATTTATACAGGGAAAAATCATAATGTACTTTTAAACATTTAGTGATTAAAAGAGATAAAGTGAGGTACAATGAAAATCCATGAATTTTCACTGTAACGTGCTCTAGTTCTATTTCCTGTACTTCTGATGCAGAAGTCAAACCTATGAGTTAATCAAGTCGAAGGGTTGAAGTAGGGCCAAGCAGAGTGACTATCTTCACTTCCCGATTTTATCCTTGACTTAATTAAATAAAGAAAAAGACTGGAGATTTCAATGATGTCTTCTGCTTCCTTTACTTTTCTTCTAAACAGGTAGGGATTATCCACAAATATATAGGTGACTAATTCTGTATTCTGCTGGCTAGCTGTTTCACATCTTTTATATCCATTTTTTATGTTTGGATGTAAACAAATGATGCTACTGCCATATCTGTAATGAAGAATGGAGAAATTTCCACTCCTCTATGTACCTGCTGAACAATTCTCCATGCTCACACAATTCTAGATCATCCTCTGATACATAGGCTTAGGCAGAAGAGCTGATTATTATGCAAAATACATACTGTATAAATTGAATCTACCTTTATTTCTTTTATTCATTAAGTGTTCAAACGTGGATTATAAATTTTCTGTACTTCAATATATTTCCATGACATGAAAAGCACTAAAAGGAAATTAAAGTTTCATAAAAATCTCTAATATGCACTGTACATATTTCCCTGTCAGACAAGCTGTTTTTAGTAAAGACTTTCAGAAAATTCAGCTCCAATCAGTTCACATTTAAATAAACTCAATCCAATACATACTCTCCCTTCAGCTATAAATCTGATGAGATTTGCAGAATTAATCTGAGCTCATTTGCAATGTAAGATCAGTGGGAAAGGGATATTATTGATATTAAACAAAAAGTTAAATATTTGGTTAGGCTAAATCTTTGGATCAGAAAATATAATAAAAGGATGATATCAAATTTTGTCACCTTTAGTCAAAGTATTCAAATGTAAATTTCTGTTGTCAGGGTAAAATAAGATTACCACAAAAATAAGATTTGGTGCAAAATAATGAGAGGGTCTTATGGATATAGTTCAATGGTAAATTATATGCTTAATATGAATGAATCTCTGGGACCAAACCAGAGGACCAAAAAGGAGGAGAAAGAGGAAGAAAGAACGAAGAGGAGAAGAAAGAGGAAGAGGAAGACTAAGACAAAGCAGAAGAATCAGAACAAGAAGAAGAGAAACTGGTAAAGGGAATGGTAAGTTTTGATAATTTCAATTCCCAATGTAAAAATTACAACTTGGTTAGACTTTGAAAACATAAAATATAATCAAGCCAATCATTTCCTTTTCTTTTTTCTTCTTCTTTTTTATTATGAAAATACTGTACAGAGGGGTTACAATTACATGGGCAAGATAATGAGTACATTTCTTATCAAACATTGTAGCCTCCTCTTTTGTTTCCCCTTCCCATCCCACCCTCTCCCCACGCCCCCCCGAAACCTCTGCCCCCCACCAAAGTTGTAAAGTTTGTTTTCGACATATGACTTGTACATCTCATTGTTGCAATGGGTGACCTGTATCCCTATTTAAACAATTTGTTTTTTCCCTTCCCCTCCACAAATTATAACAACATCAAATACAGTGAAAGCAGGGGTTATACCGTGTGGGAGGGACATACAAAGCAACAAAGAAAGAATCTTATAAATGTGTTAGAAACAAACGCATGAAAGAAAAAAGACATTTGAATACATATCTTAGGGTTTCTTTTCCTAACATCACCTTATCTGACCTTTTCTGCTTGCCTCAGACATATACTAGATATTGCAAATAAGGGAAACCATGGGACCTATGTTTCTTTGGGCCTGGCTTACTTCACTTAATATAATTTTTTCCAAGTCTTTCCATTTCCTAACAAATGGGGCAATGTCATTCTTTCTGATGGAGGTAGAGAATTCCATTGTGTATATATACCACATTTTCTTGATCCATTCATCTACTGAGGGGCATCTGGGTTGGTTCCATATCTTAGCTACGGTAAATAAGGCTGCAATACACATAGTTGTGCTGGTAGCTTTAGTGTGGTCTTGTTTGTGAACATTTGGGTAAATGCCCAAAAGTGGGATTGCTGGGTCATAAGGGAACTCTATGTGGAGTCTTTTGAGGAACCTTCATACTACTTTCCAAAGTGGTTGAACAAGTTTACACTCCCACCAACAATGCAGTAAAATTCCCTTCTGTCCACATCCCCTCCAGCATCTGTTGTTATTAGAGTTCTTGATTATAGCCATTCTAACTGGAGTGAGGTGGTATCTCAATGTTGTTTTGATTTGCATTTCTTTTATAGCTAGAGAGGTTGAGCATTTCTTCATGTATCTATTGGCCATCCTTCTTTCCTCTTCAGAGAAGTTTCTCTGTAAGTCTTTAACCCACTTATATATTGGGCAGTTGTTTCTTTGAAGATTTGTTGTTGGGGGATTTAATCTTTTGAGTTCCAAGTATATTTTAGATATGAGACCCTTGTCCATTGTATGGCTAGTGAAGATCTTCTCCCAATCCTGTGGGCTTTCTATTGATCTTGCTAGCTATGTCCTTTGCCATGCAGAAGCTCTGCAATTTCATGCAATCCCATTTGTCCAACCTTTCTTTGATTTGCTGTGTTTCTGGGTGTCTATTAAGAAAATTTAGGCCTGTGCCAAGGAGACCTAGGGTTTCTCCTATTCCATCCTGTAATATTTTCAGAGTGTCTGCTTTGACTCCAAGGTGTTTGATCCATTTGGAGTTGATTCTGGTGCAGGGTGATATATAAGGATCTAGCTTTAGTCCTTTTCTGAATTTAGTGGAAAAACTGCGTTTGGCTGGCATGAGACTCTTCTGTTTCTGCATCCTAAAGCTGTAGCCACCAATGACACTGCAAACTTTCCTGTGATCATCCTCAGAGGTTTGTAGGATAGAGTGAAAATTGAAAGAAAATCCATAAGTGATTTTTGAAAAAGAAAGAAACTAGGATTTACTAAATCAATCAAATTTATCCTAAGTATGGCCTGAGACTATGCTGCAGCTCTTTTAATGCAGCTAATTCACAGCCAAGTTTTAGATAAAACAGTGCTCACAGATCTAATATCACTTGCCTGGGTTAGTGCTCAGAAATTATAAACCACTCCAGTGATTTGCCTGATCTGTAAAATCTGATAGTAATTGCTCAGATTATCTAGAAACTAGCAAACCATGAAAGCACTTTTGTTGCCACTCTACTCTTTTGAGATGCTCCAGTGCCTTGAGTGAGTGATCTTCCATTCTGCAACAGCTGATAGTCCTATGTATTTTTTTTTTGTCTTTTCTTTTTTGGTACTGGGGATCGAACCCAGGACGTTGCGCTTGCTAGGCAAGCGCTTTGCCACTGAGCTACATCCCAGCCCAGTCCTATGTATTTTTGCCTCTAACAATGTTCCCCTTAGTAGGGCACTGGTGGCTCAGGCCTGTAATCCTAGCTACTAAGGAGGCTAAGATCTGAGGATAGGGGTTCAAAGCCAGCCTGGGCAGAAAAGTTCCTGTGAGACTCTTATCTCCAATAAACCTCCAGAAAACTAGTGCTGTGGTGCTGTGGCTCAAGTGGTAGAGCTCTAGCTTTGAGCTGAAGAGCTGAGGGTCAATGCCTATGCCCAGAGTTCAAGCCACATGACTGACAAAAAAAAAAGAATGTTCCCCTTAGGAAGGTTCCATAATCTTTGATGTCTGGCAATGTGAGTTTTACTATTCTTAGTTATTGTTGCTGAGTAGTTATCAACTTCCTTTCTCTGAACTCCTAATCCACCCTTCATTGCTTTGCTTTGTGATAATGAAGTTAAACACAGAAATATTAGCCTTATACCTGGCAGAAAGACATTAAGTGAAGGACACACACTAGTGACTTCCTTCAGCAGGCTCTCAAACATTTTAACAACAGGCCCTCAGCTTCTCAAACTACTTGGTAGATCCATGTGATCTAACATGGGAGTGTTCATGAATGACAAGAGATTTTTGCTCTCCATTCAAAGCTTATGCTTTCCTTTCCCACACCCCATGGACCAGATCTAGACCATCATCCCATGACACTAATGCACCAAATTTCATGCACAAATGTTGAGAACGAGGCTCCTTTCCAAGTCTTCCCTTTGCTTTTCATTCACAGTACCAGGGTCACTTTTTGTTTGTTTTTGGTGCCGGTATTAGCAACTGAATTCTGGGCATTGTACTCTTGCTCAACATTTTTTCCTTATGGCTGGTGCTCTACCCCTTCAACCATGCCTCCTTTTCTGGCTAGCAGATAATTGGAGATCAGAATCTTGTGGATTTGTCTGCAGGGGCTGACTTAGAACTGAGGTTCTCAGATCTTAGGCTCCTGATTATAGGGAGCTAGGATTAGAATTTATTTTGGTCTTTTCTCCCTGGAAAGACTCAGGAAAACTGGAAAGTAGCTAGAACACAGGGCCACCAGATCTCAATATGTTTGCTGTTTTGCAACTTCTAGACATATTGACCAGTTAATAATTCATATCAATGTTTCCATGCATATTTTCTCTTTCATAACTAGACCTTGACTCATGTAACTGCATGGAATATAGCTCTTTAAATAGCATCTTATTTATGCAGACTTAGGCCAAAATTTCCTGGCATCTGATACTTTTATGCTTCTTAACCTCCACCCACTTATACCTTAATGCTTATTCTAACAGCTAATTTGAGTTTAGCATTAGATTTACTGCTTTGTTCCTCCCTTATTTATGATTCCTTTGTAATAGATTGGTTCCAGTGCAGCCATTTGCCTTCAGGTCTGGTTTGTACAATTTCTGGCAACATGTCAATCTCTAGCCTCTTTCTCAAAATGGATATATTTCAGTAAAATGGATTATTTTGGGTATTTTCCCTTCATTTCTTTTGTGCACAAATCTAGCATTTATATTAATGAAACCATAATAATCGCATTGTAAGATTTACTATATTTATACATTTCTGTTGAACAATGTGTTAAAGACATTTTAATTCCCAGAAGTGTCCTAATAGGTAATTTTGTTGTACATTCATTTTACAAGCAGTGAACTGAAGACTAGAAGAACCTAAACACGCGACCATGACCAGACAGCTAAGAAGTGTTAAATCTGAAGCATCTAGGGGCAAAACTGAGCTTTTAGCCAACGTGCATTATTCTTGAAGGAAAACCACTGCCCTCAGGCCTCCATCCAGAAGTAATTATTGAAAATTACACTATGATTACAGCAGACATCACAATTTCATGTTCGTGTGAATTTTAAAATCTGTTTTATTTTTATGGACTGCTTCATAATTACTAAATGTAACAACCATTCCTGGAATTTTAATTGCTATCGATATTTTAGTATCTCTGTACAGTGAAAGTAGATTCAATAGTTACTATGAAGATGATAAAAAATTATTTAAATTGTCTGAAACTTATCAGGCTGACTTATGGAATGTCGATGAGGGTCACTTTCTGCCCTGACTACTTTAGCTGCTGAATTTGGTAGGTGGAAGGATCATTGAGGACATTTTTGATTCAATTTAATTAATTAAAACTAGGCCCCACTTATTAAAGGGATGATTCATTCTTTGAAATACAGTTCATGAGCCTAGAGTATATGAAATCAATTTAAGCTCAACTTTTGCTGTTTAGGGGTACAAATGAATAAATTGTCTTAAAATATAATTACATGGGGTTAAATATATTTTGGAGGAATTGAGAGATTGTTAATTAAATTAATTTGTTTTTATTCAACAAAGCATGCAGTTTAATTTTTTTACATGTGGTAGCATTATATGCCAATTACTCTCCTTACAAGTCTGACTTAGAGAAAACTAATATTTATGTCTAATTTCAGATCATTCATAAGATACAATAGAAAGAATGGCCAATTCAATATATGGCTAGATATTATAAAAATATTACAAGAAAGGTTAGGAGAAACACTGGGGTTCCTATGGATGGGTCAAAACTTCCTAAGATCCAGAATCACAACAAATTAAAGACAGACTTGATAAATGTGATTGTATCACATTAAAGAGTTTCTTCATGACAAAGGACATGAGTAGAAGATAAGTAGAAAGCCCACAGATTGGGAAAAGAGTTTTACTAGCTATGCAACAGACAAAGGCCTCATACCTAAAATATACTTAAAAATACTAAAAATTGCACCCCCTAAAAATTGACCTTCAACCCAATTAATAAATGAGCTAAATAATTAAGAGAGAGAGTTCTCAGAAGAAGTAAGAATGGCCAATAGACAAGTGAAGAGATGCTCTACATTCTGGTCATAAAAGAAATGCAAATAAAAACAACATTGAGATTCCACCTCACCCCAGTTAGAATGGCCATTATCAAGAAAACTAATAATAACAGAGGGTGGCAGGGATATTGCCAAAAGGGAACACTATGACACTGTTTATGGGAATGTAAACTTGTTCAACCACTCTAGAAAGAAGTATGGAGGTTCTCAAAGACTAAACATAGATTTCCTTGTGACCCAGCAATTCCACTCCTAGGCATTTATCCAACTGACAACAAACAGGCCACACTAAACTTAACAGCACATCCAAGCTCATTGCAGTATTATGTACCATAGCCAAGATAAGAAATCAACCCAGATGCCCCCCAGTGGATGAATGGATCAAGAAAATATGATATACATGTGTGTGTGTATGTGTGTGTGTGTGTGTGTGTGTATTTCTTTGTCTTGAATACCTGTCACCATGATGGTCAGCACATGGAGTGGTATCCATTATTTCTTCAGCTGTCCCCTGACTCCAAGTGCAATCCTCCTTCACTTTGAAGTCTGAAAGCCACAGACCTGCTCCATCTCATATAACAATTCCCACAATGCCATGTAAATGGAATCACACATTATGTACATTTTGAATCTTAGCATATATAATGCAACTGAGATAAATCCATATTTTTCAAGTATTCATGCATTAATTAAAGTATTTTTTAATTAATTAATTTATTTATTTTTTATTTGTGAACACACTGTACAGAGGGGTTACAATTACATGGGCAGGATAATGCGTACATTTCTTACCAAGCATTGCAGCCTCCTCCTTT
>NW_012267292.1:3643863-3644526 GCF_000151885.1 Dipodomys ordii
TCTCCAATTTAGCGACATAGAATGTCTAGTTGGATTAAAAAACAAGACCCTTCTCTCTGCTGCCTGCAGGAGTCACACCTTGCCTGTAAAAACAAAAACATTTTCAATGTTAAAGGCTGGAACAAAATCTACCAAGCAAATGGCCACCATAAACAGGCCGGAGTTGCAATCCTAATATCAGATAAAATAGACTTCAAATTAAAATTCGTGAGAAGAGATAAAGAAGGTTGCTACATACTAATTAAAAGATCGCTCCTTCAGGAGGATATTACAATTATAAATATCTATTCGCCAAACAATGGAGCACCCAAATTTATCAAAGAAACACTACTTTCCCTAAAATCCCATATAGAGACGAAGACATTAATTGTTGGGGATTTTAACACATCACTCTCCCCACTAGATAGATCAACACGGCAAAAACTCAACAGAGAAACCGCAGATCTAAACAGCTGCATAGATAAAATAGACTTAACAGACAGCTACCGAACATTTCACCCAGCAGCATCAGAATACACGTTTTTCTCAGCAGCACATGGAACATTTTCTAAAATACACCACATTTTATGCCACAAAGCAAACTTGTGTAAATTCAGAAACATTGAAGTTATACCTTGCATCCTCTCTGACCACAAGGGAATAAAATTAGAACTCAACACCAAA
>NW_012267292.1:3644576-3647718 GCF_000151885.1 Dipodomys ordii
AAAAAAAAATAATTAAAGTATTAATATATATGCAACAGAATTCTGTTTTCATCAGAAAGAATGACATGCATAAGGAAATGGAAAGATTGGAAGAAATGAGCAAAGTAAGCCAGACCTGAAGAAACACAGGTTATATGGTTTCCCTCATTTATGGTCATAGAAATATGCTTATAAATCTACAAGTAAACACATTGGATGATGAAAGACAAAAAGTTACACTTGGACATAATAAACATTCACACAGTGAGACCTAAGAAGAATATTCTTAGGAGAGGATCACAAAGGCTAAATAGCTATATGCATATGATCATATAAAATGATGTTCATTGAAATAAACTCCAAGAAGTGGAAACAAGAGGGCTTTTGTTCTTTTGCTTTTTCCCCTTTATTGTTGTCCTTGCTTTCTGTACTTTTTGTCATATAAATTTATCTGTTTGGGAGAGGGTAACGGAGCATAGAAATGGTGAGACAAAGAATGAACTCAGATACGCAGGATACTCAGACACAAACTAGGCACTATGTTGAAAATGAAATATACAATTGAGGGGGGAGTGAAATACAGGGTGAAAAGGAGGGGAAAGGTGACAAAGTTAAAAAGAAATGTACTCATCACTTGACTTGTGAAACTGTAACCCCTATGTACATCATCTTTACAATAGCAACAATTTTTTTAAAGAAGAAGGGTCAATAAGTTCCTCATAGGAATTTTTAGATAAATATTTGTGAAGTTTGTGAATTCAAATCTTGTGAAATTCATCTGAATATTACAGAGCTGTGATGGAACCAAATAAATTTGGGTGTGTGTTGAAGGTATAAAATGGTATAGCCAGAGAATAGCATCACATCTATAATATAAATATAACCACATAATAGTATTACATCTGTTGCAATCCTCCAATATGATTGATTTTTCCATGTTCCTCCAATTGTATACACTTTTATTGTTTATCACTGCTTTTAATTTTTCTCCAACTCACTAATGTGCATATATTCTAAGATCACTAGGGCTGCTTTATTTTTTCTATAAGTTAAAACATTTTGTAACCATTATAATTTAATTAATTAACCTATAAAGAAGGAAACTAAAAGAGAATCCATTTGCAAATGTCTTATATGACAGAAAATGTTCTATTACAATCATATTTTTGTTTTAATTTTTTCCATTTATTGTTTGTATTCAGTAATTTTCACTTTTTTGTCTTTAATATATATCACCGTGATGGTCAGCAGATTGAGGGGTACAGAAAGCATCCATTATTTCTTCAGCTGTCCCCTGACTGCAATTCCAATCCTTTGTCACTTTGAAGTCTGAAAGCCCCAGGTCTGCTCTTTCTCTAATTATAACATTTTCCACAATGCCATGTAAGTGGAATCGCACATTATGTAGCATTTTGAATCTTAGCATAATTCAACTAAGATAGATCCATATTTTTTCAAGTATTAATGTAAATTTGTGTCCTATTTGTAGATTCATGGGAGGTTTTGGTCCATTCATCTGTTGAGAGCCTTCAATTTCATTTCTAGTTTGGGACAAGAATATAAATTATGCTTATACAGATGTTTTGTGGTTGCAGTTGAACATAAACTTTTATTTGTGTAGTATAAACCCATGGGAATTGAATGTCATAGTCTGAGAGTCAGAACATATTTAACTTACTGAGCAAAAGCCTAACTGCTGTAAAATATGTCTGCTTTGTTTTTCACTCCTAGGACTAATGAATGCAATTTCCACTTGCTGTGGATCTTCACCAACATTGGCAGTGCCTGATTTTTTATTTTATTCTAACAGTTGAGGAGTAGCATGTTATTCTAGTTTCCATTTAGATTTCTCAGAAGATATTACTTTTTAATTTTTTTCAGTGATTGTTTTCATTTATTTCCTTCTTTGAAGTACTCTTTCAAGATGGTTGCCTACTTTTAACTGGGTGGTTTGTTTAAGATAGATAGATAGATAATAGATTTTACTATTAGGTCCAAATTTCTTCTTGAATACATGGGGTGTATACTGTTTCCTAGTCCATAACTTTTTTGTCAGTCATGGGGCTTGAACTTAGGGCCTAGACATTGTCCCTGAACTCTTTTGCTCAAGCCTATCATTCTACCACTTTGAGCCACAATAGCACTTCCACTTTCCTGGGGATTAACTGGAGAAAAGAGTCTCACAGACATTCCTGCCCATGCTTGCTCTGAACTTAGATCTTCAGGTTTTAGCCTTCTGAGTAGACAGTATTACAGGTATGAGCCACTGATGCCCAACCATAACTTTTATTTTAATCTCCAAATAATATTTTCCACAGAGCACAACTTCCACTTTTGATAATATCCAATTAATCACAGGTTTTCGATGTAAGTGCAGGATATTTCCCACATGTGTATTTCATTTTATTTTATTTTTAATAAGTTTTTTAATTGTGAAAATAGCATACAGATGGGTTACAATTACATAAGCAAGGTAATAAGTATATTTCTTATCAAGTATTGTTGCCTCCTCCTTTGTTTTTACACTCCCATCCCTGCCCTCCCATCTCCACAACTACACCTTCCCCCACACCCCCATCTCCCCACCCCCACCCCCAGCTAAAGTTGTAAAGTTCATTTTTCAACATAGCATTTTATACATCTCATTGTTGCAATGGGTTCACCTGTATTCCTATTTAAACAATTTGTTTTTTTTTCCCTTCCCCGCTCCAAATTAGACCAACATCAAATACAGTGAAAACAGGGTTTTTACTGTGGGGGAGGGACATACAAAGCAACAAAATAATCACCTTATAAATATCTTAGAAACAATAACAAGAAAGAAAAAACCACTTGTGTCCTTATTTTGGGGTTCATTTCACCTAACATCATCTTATCTGACCTTTTTCTGCTTGTCTAGACATGTACTAGTTATTGGAAATAAGGGAAATCGTGGGACCTATGTTTCCTTGGGCCTGGCTTACTTCACTTAATATATTTTTTTCCAAGTCTTTCCATTCTCTAACAAACGGGGCAATATCATTCTTTCTGATGGAGGCATAGAATTCCATTGAGTATATATACGACAATTTTCTTGATCCATTCATCTACTGAGGGGCATCTGGGTTGGTTCCATATCTTAGCTATGGTAAATAATGCTGCAATAAACATAGTTGTGGTGGTA
>NW_012267292.1:3648100-3656513 GCF_000151885.1 Dipodomys ordii
ATTTATAAGATTATCTTTTTGTTGCTTTGTATGTCCCTCCCCCACAGTATAACCCCTGCTTTCACTATATTTGATGTCAGTATAACTTGTGGAGGGGATGGGGAAAAACCACTTGTTTAAGGATACGGGTGGACCTGTTGCAACAATGAGAAGTACAAGTTGACATGTCCAAAACGAGCTTTACAACGTCTGTGAGGGGGAATGGGGGGGAAGGGCGGAGAAGGAGAAAGATTGGGATTGGGGGGTAGGGGGGAGGCTGGGAAGGGATGTGAAGGGTAAACAAAGGAGGAGGCTGCAATGCTTGGTAAGAAATGTACGCATTATCCTGCCCATGCAATTGTAACCCCTCTGTACAGTATGTTCACAAATAAAATAAAATTAAATTTAAAAAAAAAGAAAATTTTGGCCTGTACCAAGGAGACCTAGGGTTTCTGCTATTCAATCCTGTAATGTTTTCAGGGTGTCTGCTTTGACTCCAAGATCTCTAATCCATTTGCAGTTCATTCTGTTGTAGGGTGATATTTTAGGATCTAAATTTAGTTTTCTACAGGCATTTAACCAATTTTGCCGGCACCTTTTACTGAAGAGGCTGTCTTTCTTCCATTCTATTTTTTTAGCTACCTTATCAAAGATTAGGTGACTATAGGTCTTTGGGTTCACTTCTGGGTTTTCAATTCTACTCCATTGGTCCTGAGGTCTCTCTTGTGCCAGTACCAAGCTGTTTTGATTACTATGGGTTTGTAGTAGAGTTTGAAATTTGGTATTGATATTCCTCCAGTACTGTTCTTTCTGCTAAGGATCGTTTTTGCTATTCGGGGTCTTTTATTGTTCCATATGAATTTTTGGATTGCCTCTTCTATTTGCTTGAAGAATGAGGTTGTAATATTGATAGGTATCACATTGTATTTGTAGATAGCCTTGGGAAGTTTTGCCATTTTCATGATGTTGATCCTTCCAATCTAGGAGCTTGGGAGGTTTTATTTCATTTTAAATTATGCATAGACTACCAAACTCACAGCTATGCAGGGAGCAAAGTTAGAAGGATCATAGAGGATCATGGTCTGAACAAGGACTAGACAAAAACACAAGATCCTATAAGAAAAATAAACTAAAGCAATATTGAATTTGGGCTGTGGCTCAATGGATAACGTGTTTGCTTAGCATTAGCAGCCCTAATGTCCAATTTTGGGAACCCACACACTCACACCCTTTATAGTTTATATTTCAAATTTACTTCTATGATCTAACCCTCCTAGGCAAAGCAGCAGAACAAGACAGAGACCAGGAATGCACATTAGCGATTCTCTAGTCACTGCTCTCATCCTATAAGAAGCTTTTTCTCCCATTATTTTTGTCAAGGAGAAGGATTTTTCTTTTAAAGTGTCTCTGCAGCAGCTGCTGCTACTCCCTCCACTGAAGTGGACTTTGGGGACTGAGACTTGTCTCAGGTCTGTGCTGTGAGATCTGGAACAAAACAAACAGAAAAGGACAAATGGGAACTCTCTCTCTCTCTCTGTCTCTCTCTCTCTCTGTCTCTCTCCATCCCTTCCCTCCCTGCCTCCCTCTCTCCTCTCCTTCTGTCTCTTCACCCCCTCTCTCTCTTCATCAAAATAATCTTCATCTTCTCAAACCAGAAGGAAATTTTCTTTCTATTCCTGATTGTGGCATATTGCAAGAACCCAGGCTGCCTTAAACTTAATCCAGGAAACATGGCATCTCCCAACCCTTATATGGCTGTTATGTGAATTCCAATGAGATTTTTAGCTGTGACCAATCTTCTCTTCTATACTCTGTACCTTGCACTGTTTCAGACTGTTTCGGACTGAGAGCTTACAGTCATTCATTGCAGATAATTATCACCTGGAAATTTAGTTTACAAAAGTTCTCTTCATCCCCAGCTTCACTTTCTCCACAAGAATGGTTGTGCATTGCTGAGCAGAACCATCTTAATGAGCCAGTCTTCCAGAGACTGAGTTTTAACTGTCTCAGACCTAAAGGCTCCATGCAGTAGAATGTCACAGCTGTCCTGCAGTAGAATGGGAAGAAACCACACTGCAACCCTCCCACTACTCAATCCTGAGTGACCATTATGAACATGCTGATTGCAAGACTGAAGTTGAATTCGCCTCAGGTGCATAGAGCATGACACAAGAATATATGAAATATGAAGAAACAAGGTAGCACGATACCCCACAAAGCCAACAATCCCTCAGTAATAGATGCAGAGAACAGGGAAGAGAGAAAAAACAACAAATTCACGATACTGGCACAAAAACAGACATGAAGACCAATGGAACTAAATAGAAAGCCCAGAAATAAAACTATATAAATATACCCAGCCGATCTTTGACAAAAGTGTCAAAAGCATACAGTGGAGGAAAAAAGGGAGAAAAATTTCTTGAAGAAACAGTGCTGGAAAACTCAAGGCAGAAGACTGAAATGATGTAGCTATTGCTCAGCCTGTAAACAATTAACTCCAAATGGGCCACATATCTTCATGTAACACCAAAAGGTTTTAAACTATATTTTTTAAACCTTAGAGAAAAAGATGTAGACATGAGTAATTATTTTTCCGAATAACACTCTAATTGTCCAGGAAGTAAGAGCAAGAACTGACATAATAAAAGTTTCTGCATACCAAAAGAAACAATTACTAGAGAAAAGGGATAATGTACAAGGCAGGCACTACTGTGCTCTTTCTGTAATTCTAGCTACTCAGAAGGGTGAGACCTGCCTGGGTAGAAAATTCTTCAAATTCTGTCTCCAATTAACCAGCAGAATTCTGGGCTGGAGGCCTGGCTTAAATGGTTGAGTACCAACTATGAGTAAGAAAGTCTAATGAGAGTGTGAAGCATGGAGTTTAAGCTTGTGTACTAGCATACAAAAATGGATAGTCAGATAGTTCCTTCTTTTGCCAAGGAGATACTCCATATCAAAAAATGTGATCAGCTAGGCTTGCATCCACAATGCAACTCTACTGTAACAATGTGGAGTTTTTTCTTGATCACTGAGTTGTGAAGATTAAACAAGGAATATAAATATATATTTCACAATCACAGTGGATGCTAAATGGGTTCTCAAAGACAGTTTATATATTCTGTCCATGAAATTCTGCCTAGCATTTTGAATTTCCCATAGTGCCCCACTGCCTCACAGTCTTGTGAATTGAGTATGTGATTGGGACCAGGATTCCATAACCAAATAGGGTTGAATGGACCCTATTTAGTATTTGGTATTTTAGATTTCAGGATTCACAGTGCTAACTGGCTTATTGATGGCTCCAGGCACCAAAATTTCCATTGCTTTATTGAGTCCAGAGACTGCTCACCAAATTGGGAGTTAGAATTTTTCTTCTCATCTAATTATCCTCCATTTCTATTGAAAGAGTGTCTCAGATTTTCTCTGTTGAGTCACTACTTGTAGGACCACAGGGCCAATTCTGGCACCCTATTGGTAATTCAGAGCACTGTGGCTCCTACAGAGTCATCTAAATGAAAATTCAGACTCTTTTTCTCTACTTCTTCTCTACCAGCCTGTTCACTAGGAGTCCTCGGGGGCTCTAACAAATGCTGCCTTTGAGCCAGTCTGCCTTCTCACTTTTCAGCCCACCACTAATCTCCACTAATCTGCAAGGTGTTAGTGATTAGCACAGTAATTATCATAACGACAGCATGACAGCCAGAAAGCATCTGAGCTTCCAAGCTGTTCTTCAGAAAATTCTGCTCAGAAAGGTGATGACGAAGAACAGGAACATAAGTAGGCCAAAGTTTAGCACACATCTTTCCAAGTGCCATCTGCCTTTAGTAAGTCATTAAGACAATCCCAGGGGATGAACCATGGTGGATTTTATTTCCTTAACAAGCATTGTTTCCTTGTTTCCACCATGCATCTGTGGGTACTTTTATCCTACATCCCAACTTGAGCAACCATATGATAGAGAGAGCTTGAGAGAGAGAGAAGAGAATGAAAGACATACAGAGACATAGAGATGGAAACAAAGAAACAGAGACAGAGTAAGAGACAGAGACAGGGAGAGGCAGACAGAACGATGGAGAGACAGATAGACACATAGAGACAGAGACAGAAAAAGAGACAAGATAGAGAAGAGAGAAGGAAAGAAAGAGAGAAGGAGAGAGAGAGGGAGAATGATCAGAACAGAGAAAAGGAGAGACACAGACAAGAAACAGAGACAAAGACAGGGAAATAAAGAGAGACAGAAATACAGATACACAGACATATAGAGACACAGAGATGGAGAACGAGCTAGAGAAAGAGAGAAGTAAGACACTATACAGAATAGAAATCATTTTTGTCCTTTGAGACTCAAAGTTTCCCTTATATATAGTATAAGCAAATGGAAGCAAAAGGGAATAGCTGGTATATTATGGAAGACGAACAGATCAACAGAAATGTCTCTGTCCCTCCTGCAAAATGTGAAATGGCTTCCTAAAGGAAGGGTTTGGTAGGTTTAAAGGGAATTCTTTATTATCACACCAATCAATTTCTCCACTGGACTTTTTCTAACATGGAACACAGGTCTAGATATTTCTAAAATGTTTGGGGAGTTGTTATTAAACATCCAGAGTCTTGAGGATTAGGAATGCTAAGATGAAGAAAGGGGCATTTTGGAAAGAAAGAAAAGACTAAGTGAAATAGTAGAGGTTGGGAGTCCCATCTGCTTTAGGGAGCACCAGAGAGTAGCTGGTGATCATGGGTCCCCTCCTCACCCTGCAAGGTTAACTGTCTGCTTCCTGGGTTAGAATGCTAAGGCAGCATCAGTATCAGGTCTTATCATCTGTGGAGGTTCTTTGGAGGCGAGCAAGAGATATTTCATCATCCAAAGCCAGGCTACAGAAATAGCTCAAATAGTAGATCATCAGAATACGAGTCCATGGAGTAAAAGTAGGAGTCACTGAGCTCACGCCCTATAACTGGAAGACAACAGCAACAAATAAAACCACTTATGCAGCCAATTATGGAGTGTTGAGGAACTTGAACCTCAGTTGGGCAGGAGTTCTTGGGCAGGGAAGGTAAGAACCAGGAGCTCTGTTCTTGAGTCTTGGGGTGATATTTTCCTTTGAGGTCCTTGGTGATGATGACATGACAGTTGATGTCTCATTCACTCATACAGCAACAGAAGAATTAGGACTGGTAATAAGACTCTTCACTACCATTTTTCTTTGTTGTTTTTGGGTTTTAACCCAACAAGAAATATCAAAGGCATCTCATCACTCTGAGTTGCCAGAACTTGACTGTGGCCAGATTCATAATTACAAGGTGAAATCTCTAGTGGATATCCTTCAGCATCTCCCCTTAGACAATGTCTCCATTGTGGTTTGACTATGAAATTCTCCCATAGACTCAGGTTGAGCACTAGGACCCTAGCTGGTGGTGTTATTTTGGGAGGAGGTAAAAGTCAGTTTTTGTTTTTGTTTCATTTATTGTTGTTTATCTTTTCATCAGTCCTGGAACTTGAACTCTGGGCCTGGTTTCTATCCCTATGCTTCTTTTGCTCAAAGCCAGCACACTACCACTTGAGCCACAGCCCCACGTCTGACTTTTCCTAAGTAGTTCATTGGAGATAAGAGTCTCATGGACTTTTTTGCATGGGCTGGCTTCAAACCATGATCCTCAAATCTCAGCCTTCAGAGCAACTAAGTTTATAGGCATGAGTCAACAGCACCCTGCTGGTGAAAGTCTTCGGAGATAGAGGCTAGTTGGACAAAGTAGGTCACTGGGCGTACCTTCCAGGCTGTCCCTGGTTGCCTGGCCCCTGCCAGTCTTACTCAGCTCCAGTTCCTCTGTAAGAGGAAGAAGCTCTTCCACTTCATGGCTCTGCCACCATGGTGGTCTGCTGAAGGGCATGAACCCATGAATCCCTGGATTGAACCCTCTGAAGTCAGAACAAAATAAACCTTCCTTCATCAAATTCTTTCTGCTAGGATATGTTGACACAGCATTTATGAAGGTAACTAATACACCTTGTTTCTGCCCTTTTCTGCCAATAGTATAATTCTTGCCATATTGCATTCACTATGCTGATACTGATGCTGTCAAGGGGAATAGATTCATTTTCTCTACCCACGAAAGAATTAAAAGGCTGGCAAGTGACTAAGGTAACAAAAGTAAGTTTGTTAGAAAGTGGAAGGAAAGCCATGAAAGGAAGTAGCTCTCCATCTGAGAGGGGCCCAAAGGGAAGTCTCGTGGAGTCCTCTCAGGAGGTAGAGGGCAGTTTCATAGTATGGGGCTCCTTCTGTATTTCCTACCCTGGGCTTTGCACCCATTGCTTGATAGCTGGTTCCTGTGTCACACTGGCTCTTTTTATTGGTTGAACAGGTACCCAGGACATTATGGGAAGAAGAAACATCTGAGCAGGTACTTAAAGCATTATGGGATCAAGGAGTGCCATGATATGCCATGTGGTTCACCCACATGTTTATGTGGGCCACTTTTATCTCTACCTACCTAACAGTTCCCTTGTTTCTTTCTCAGCAGCTTGCTTAAGGCCACCTATCTTACTCCTATCCCAAACCATTATGTGAAAGATTTTATGACTGAGATATTTAAGTGTTTAAAAAATCCTAATAAGCTCTTCCAAATAAAACACAAGGAGTCCTACAGAGCACACTTTGCTAAAGTCTAAATATCACAGATACTCAACTCACATTTTGTCCATTTTTTTTGACAATTTTCTTATGTGTGTGCTGGTCCCAGGGTTTGAACTCAGGGCCTGGGCACTGTCTTTGAGTTTTTGGGCTCAAAGCTGGTGTTCTACCACTTGAACCACAGCTCTACTTAAGGCTTTTTTCTTGATTAATCAGAAGAGTTTCACAGACTTTCTGCTTAGGCTAGCTTCAAACTGTGACCCTGAGATCTTATGAACCACCAGCACCTAGCCATCTTCTTTTCCAACTTCAATCGCCAGCATCACTGCCACCGAAAATAATATAGAAATGTCACTTGGAAACAAAGTTTCTTTTTCAAATGGCTTAGCAGCTGTGAAAAATTACCTGTTTTTCAATATACTCTGCTATATCTATCTACTATTTCATTTGCCTATTCATTCAAAAATAATTTGGGGAAATCATTGTGATTAGGGGAAAACACTGTATGTCAAATATGAGATTAAGTTTTGAAATGCTTCTGATGACAAAGTATTTGCATAAATACTGATATACAACTAAAAAATGCATCTTAGGCATCCTCTCTTAGAAAGGCATCCTGGCAACATGGCTCTTGGCAGAAGTGACATTCCAGGCCCAGGCCTCTCAGAGTCATCAGATTAGATTTGGAAAGAGCACAGATCTTCTGGAGCCTTCCGGAGCCTTCTGTGAACCCAATGAATGACATTCTCTGGAAAATAATAGACACCTGAAATTTAATGTAGAAAGGAAGAAATAAAACATCCATAAGAGAGAAGGATCAGGACATCTCCATTAATCATGATATTTCAACAATCTCATTGCTTAGTTTGAAAAACCCTTTGTCACCTCAGTCTGACCTCTTTGACCAGGGCCTTTTCCAAAATAAAAACGTACCAGAAGCAAAATGCAAACTGGTCAAAGGCCTCCAGCCTTCACATTTAGCTAACTTAATATAGCTTAAGAGAAGGAAAGAGTCAGATGGGTGTATGAATTTCTCTTAAGATTTCTCTGTGTGTTTTTGTTAATCACAAAATGCTACAGACTTGGTTGACTCGGGCAAGTGTTTCCCCTGAGACTTACTAATAAGCCCTTGTGGAATTGAAAGCTGGGCAGAATAAGTAAATGAACTGTGAGGAAATATTGTCAGTAACAGTCTCAATTATAGAGCAGATGCTTTATTCTAAATTCTAGCAAACTTTCCTTTTTGTTGGCTGGCTTATGTTACTATCAGGACAAACATAAATCTTAAAAGAAAATTTCAAATTTTCCCCAGTGAAAGGCAAAAATCTGACATACTCTGTTTTCCTTAGAGCATTTCTCTTAGAAAATTTGTAATAAGTCCCTTCTGTATCCTTTTGAGATGTATGTAAACCTTTTTAAAAGCTAAATGTCTCCAGTTTTACCAGAGGAATTTTTTTTCCTACCGGGCCTGAAGACTTTCTTTGAAATGTAAATGTTAAGGAAGTGAGCTGTTTTGTCTCCTTTCTTGATTGGAAAAGGAGTCTTTAATTTAGTCTCCAGCTCCAAATTGTAAAACTCCCTGCTTGTCACCAACATGTGAGAAATTCTGTATTTCCTGTCACTGAAAGCAGTGAACACAGATGGATATTTCAACTATATACTTTCTCTGTATGAAAAAGTATGCTAATTCCTATTGCTTTACTATTAGTCACTTTCTATCTTAAGAGAATATATGGGTAAATTCTGCCTGGCTATCTAAAATGGGTTTATTTTCCTTTCCTCCCTCCCTCCCTCCCTCCCTTACCTTC
>NW_012267292.1:3656818-3666444 GCF_000151885.1 Dipodomys ordii
CTCCCTCCCTCCTTCCTCCCTCCCTCCCTCCCTCACTCCTTCCTTCCTTCCTTCTTTCTTTCCTTCTTTCTTTCTTCCTTTTTTTCTTTTTTTCCTTCTTTCTTTTCTCAATAATGTGCATAATGGTCTTGTTAATCACATTTTAAAACTCTTCCAATATTGAAGCTGATTTCTTCTACCTTTTGACCTTTTCTGAATTATCAGAACATATTTCTTCTAATTAGTTTTCAACACTTTTAGTTAACTTTTATTTTTCTACATTTAATAATCCAGACATTAATGAAAGGAAGCATATTTCAATTTATTAAGAAACCTCATAAACAATAGTATTATTGACATATACAACATCTTAAAAATCCAGAAATTCCTCCATCAGAAAGAATGACATTGCCCCATTTGTTAGGAAATGGAAAGACTTGGAAAAAATTATATTAAGTGAAGTAAGCCAAGCCCAAAGAAACATAGGTCCCATGGTTTCCCTTATTTGCAATATCTAGTATAACTATGAGTCAAGCAGAAAAGGTCAGATAAGGTGATGTTAGGAAAATGAACCCTAGGATATGTATTCAAATGGGTTTTTTTTTCTTTCATGCATTTGTTTCTAACGCATTTATAAGATGATTTCTTTGTTGCTTTGTATGTCCCTCCCCCACAATATAACCCTGCTTTCACTGTATTTGTTGTCAGTATAATTTGTAGAGGGGAAGGGGAAAAACAAGTCGTTTAAATAAGGATACAGGTGGACCAGTTTCAACAATGAGAAGTATAAGCTGTCATGTCGAAAACGAAATTTACAACATTGGTGGGGGGGAGGATTGGGTGGGGGGGGGAGGCTGGGAAGGGATGGGAAGGGAAAACAAAGGAGGAGGCTACAATGCTTGATAAGAAATGTACTCATTATCTTGCACATGTAATTGTAACCCCTCTGTACAGTATTTTCACAATAAAAAATAAATAAAAATTTAAAAAAATCCAGAAAGTGTGAATTTTAGAACTCTAGTGACACAGTAAATATTTGTGTTCTAAATAAAAATAATGGCATACTCAAATATATGTTATATAATATGTATATATATATTATATGTATATATAATGTATAATATAGGATACATTTTATATGTATAATGTAGTATACAATTTATATATAATATATGGATACATAAAAATGATTTTATACATAAGTTATATAACTAATTATTTGTATATTAATAATGATAATTATCTATCAATTATTTAGTATTAATAATTTAGCTTTTTCTTATGATGAAAAAATTGAGGAACAGGTGTTTACAATTGTGTCACCCATTTCCTTTGAGCTATTTAAGTAGTTTCTAAAACATTAATGTTATAATTTAAGTAATGGATAAATCAGTCTGTATCATAATTCTATGACACAGTGCTTTAATGAAGACAATCATCCCCTATAGGCTAGCAAAAACTCTAAGAAGCCAGTATGTGAAATTCCATCTCCAATTAACCAGTTGTACTATGTAATATGTATGTAGTATGTGGTATGTACTATGTAGGGCAGTGTCAGCCATGAACAAGAAAGCTGAGGAGAATGGGAGGTTGAGTTCGATATCATATACCGGCATATACAAACATACATACACCCCCCCACACACACACACCCACTCACACACACACACACACACACACACACACACACACATACACACACATACACATTATTCCTCTGATTGCCAAAAGATCAATTTCTAGTTATATTTTCAAGGATCTCTGTTAGGATACTCACCCTTTACTCTCCAGGGATGAAATAGACAACAATTCAATTTCTTTCACTCTTTTCTGTCCAGTAGGTAACCAGACTACATGTATTTCTCTATAACCCAGTTTACTATCTGCTGAATTTCCTTCTCCAAATCTTGACTATGGATATCAGTACCTTATTTTTTGGATTTCTATTAATACTCATTGTTATAAATACAACTAGAATCCAAATGTCTTAGTTATTTAGTCATAGCATCTTTATCACCCTCACATAAGAAACTAAATTGAAAGAATATTTCCAAAATTTCATTTGTGACCATCCACATCAAGTTACCCCAAGGTAATTTTTGATCATTATATCCCACCCTTGTTCTATTAAATCAAAATTGTCAATAACTGAACTCACTAGGAAGCTGCATTCTTTAATATTTCCAATATGATTTTATTCATTTATGTATTTATTTACCAACTATTTAATTTATTTTGCAGATCATGGGGCTTAAACTCTGGGCCTGGGCGCTGTTCCTGAGCTTCTCTTTGCTCAAGGCTAGCATTCTACCACTTGAGCCACAGTGCCACTTTCAGTTTTTTCTGAGTAGTTTATTGCAGATAAGAATCTCACAGACTTTCCTGCCCTGGCTGGCTTTGAACCACCATCCTCAGATCTCAGCCTCCGGAGTATCTAGGACTACAGGCATGAGCCACCTGTCCCCGTCTTTCAGTATGATTTTTATCTACACAAAACTTCAGTACTGCCTCCTTGCAATGTCAGATAGAGTGGTTGGGTACACTGTGGGTAAAAATCACAGACAATGGGTCTCAATGTTTACCCTAGTACTCGGTAGATAGATATTCTGAATTTTGACATTTATTTTTCGGTGCTGATCTTCGAGTTTGGTCTTTGCTTCAGGGTCTTGCACCCAGGGCCTAGGTATTGTCTTTGAGCTTTTTTGCTCAAGGCTAGCACTCTACTGCTTGAGCCACAGCTCTACTCCTGACTTTTGGTAGTTAACTGAAGATTAAGAATTTCATGAAAACTTTCCTGCCCAGGTTAGCTTTGAACCCCAATCCTCAGATCTCAGCCTCCCAAATAGCTAGGCTCAGAGCCATAAGCCACCCAGCACCTATGTGTCAGTACTGGGGTTTAAACTCAGGGCCAAGCACTGTCCCATAGCTTTTCCTCTCAAGGCTGGCATGCTCACTTGAGCAACAGCTCAGCTTCTAGACATTTGGTGGCTAGAGAAAGGAGTCTCATGGACTTTATTTTGCCTGGGCTGGCCTCAAATTGTGATCCTCAGATCTCAGCTTCCTTCCTAGGTAGGATAATAGGCATGAGCCACCAGCAACTTGCTGAGTTTTGACAATTTAGATGATAAGAAACACAAGAAGTCCTCTTTACTCCTTGTTTAAAAATTGGTTTAGTTAAGGCTTCACCTGTGAGATCAGAAGCCGTACTTTCTTCAGATTAAACTGAAATGACAGAGATAAAACCCAAAAAATAGTGAACTATTTTGCCTCAAAACAACCACTTCCTAATAATCTGCACTGGGCAAAAATTTATAGGAACCTTGGGGCTGCATACATCTTGCGGATTCTTTATTACCAAGGCTGAGGAACTCAGGCTGGAATGTACTGCCTGCCACATTTTGATGGGACTTTCAACTCAGAGGGGTTGGGATGCACAAACCCTTATTGCTGGAGGACACGTTTTGAAAGAAAGCACCTGACCATATTTCCTTAGTATTAGTGTTCAGGCTGCAATAGATGGAAGAAAGTAAGACATGTTTTTCAAATCTGGATTTGAGTGCTATGTGGCTTGGAAAAATTTCTTTGCTTTCTGTTTGGAAAGTGATACTTCCTATAATGCCAAAAAATATCAGCAGTGATAATCACTATACACTATGTTGGAAATTAACTATACAATTTATGGGGGAGGTAAGTTGGGAGGGGGAAAATCATGAGAAAATGAGAGAGGATGTGGCACTGTTCAAAAAGAAATGCACTCATTACCTAACTTATATAACTCTAACCTCTCTGTACACTACCTTTACAATAAAAAAACACCTAAGTAAAGGAATTTTTAAAAACACGCTTATTGAAATGAGTCCCTCTGTACATCACCTTGATAATAAAAATAAAAATTTAAAACAACAAGCATATTTGTAGGAAAACATTCTGAACAGTATCAACATACAGTAAATACTTATGAAAAGTTTCTTCTTAGTTCTATTCTAAGGTTATGTTAAAGCAAAATAATATTCAATTAAAAAACTCTGCTTTGGTCATTAATATTGATTTTTTTGCCTTAGTTGACCATATTTTCAATTTCTTTCTTTCTTTTCTACTGGGCTATCTGTCTTTCTTTCTCTTGGTTTCATGACCAGTCACTGACTCATCCACCCACGGTTTGTATCCAGCACAAAGCTTATTTGTGCTCTAGCTGGGAACTCCTTTACTAACTGCCCTGCTTTCTCAGTGGACTTGCTCTTGCTGCTCCTGGGAGTTAAATTTTGTTTTCCGGACCTTTGCTGCCTCCAAAGCTTCTAGATTTCTATGCAGCGGAGGACATACCTTAATCTTGTATTTTAATTTAGGCAAGTAATGTAGGTCAGTGGTAAATTGCCTGGCTTGCCCTAGGATTGATCCTTAGCACTAACCCTCTCACAAAAAAGTTTATATTTAATTTAATGGGATAAAAACATACCTTTGGGTACTTTAATTAGTTGAAAGCTTTCTTGTGTCTCAAAAATCTCTATTATATTATTGTATTTCTAAAGATAAAAATATTTTAGAGGTATTGATATTTTATTTCAAGTTGATCTTCCAAGATCAATTTTCAGGTTAACATTTGATTCAATTTCTAGAAAGAAAATTTAACAGTCATTATTGTTAAGGAGGATTATTTATAGTCATTGATTTTTAACAAAGTTTCTAAGCAATTCAATCAGAAGTTGAGTTGCCTACAAAGAAATTAACTCAGTACTGCCAGAAATGGTGGCTCATACCTATAATCTTAGTAACTCAGAAGGCTGAGTCTGGAGGTTCAAAGCCAGCTGAGGTAGACAAATCCTAGGATTCTTATCTCCAATTAACCAGAACAAAAGTGGAAGTAGAAGTGTAGCTCAAGTGGTAGAATGCTAGGCTTGAGCAACAAAGCCAAACAAGAGCACAAGGCCCTGAGTTTATACCCCAATAGTGGTACACACACAAAACTTACTCAGTATTAACCATATCCATAAATGTAAATAATAAAATTATCATTATTAAAACAATAGAAACATTTTTATGACTTAAGTATGACCCCACAAAACAAAACTAATCAAAACAAAATAAATCAAGATAACACATTAATTGAACTTCATAAACAGCTTAGGACTTCATTCTTCCACACATACCATTAACAGAATAACGAATGCTAAAATGTCTGAAGGTGTGGCTCTAGTTGTATAGCTGAGTGCCTAGCAAGTACTAGACTTTCAGTTTTAACTCCAGTGCCACAAAAAGGAAGGAAGGAAGGAAGGAAGGAAGGAAGGAGTGAAGGAAGGAAGGGCGGAAGGAAGGAAGAAGGAAGGAAGGAAGAAAAGAAGGAAAGAAGGAAGGAAGGAAGGAAGGAAAAAAAGGAAAGAAAGAAAGGAGACCACATACTAAAAGACAATATTTGTAAATCATCTGATTCCTAAAGTGATTTAAGGAATTATTTATGAATAATAACAAAATAGCAGACAAAGGATTAACTAATGTACTAGACACTATGTTGGAAATAAACTTTACAACTTGGCGGGGAGTAAGGGAGTGGGGAGGAGTAAGCAGGAGAAAATGAGGGAGGAGGTAACATTGCTTAAAAAGAAATCACTGATTACCTTACTTACCTAACTATAACCCCCTGTTCATCACCTTTACAATAAATTAAAAAATAACAACAAAACAACTCAAAATGGGCAAAAGATTTTGACAGAAATTTATTTCACCACATTAATGGATAGCAATGTATAGCCTATAAAATTAAGAAAAATGAAATGAGTGGGTTGGGAGAAAGGGGTGACAATGTAGAAGAGGGTGGCATTGATCAAGATCCACTGTGTTCATAAATCCTTTGTTAAATTGCAACTGCTTTGAATAACTAATTAAAGATAATAAAAAATCATTAGTCATTAGGAAAGGGTGAAATAAACCACAATGTCATTCATTTTATTAAACTAGTTAAATAGCTATTGGACATTTATGATTGGAATATAAAATAACCTAGCCACTTCAAGAACAGTGGCTCACGCCTATAATCCTAGCTACCCAGGAGGCTGAGATCTGAGTATCATAATTAAAGCCTGGGCATGAACGTCTGTTAGGGTGTTATCTCTAGTTAATAACTAAAATGTCAGAAGTGGCACTGTGGCTCAAGTGGTTGATTGTGATACAGAAGATCAAAGACATATCCATGCCCTAGAGTTCAAGCCCTGAAACTGGCAGGCAGAAAGAAAGAAGGAAAGAAAGAAAAGAAAGGAAGGAAGGGAGAAAGAGAGGAAGGGAGGAACAGAGGAAGGGAGGAAGAGACGGAGGGAGAGAGGGAGGCAAGGAAGGAAATAAAGAAAGAAAGAAAAGAAAGAAAGAAGGAAGGAAGGGAAAGAAGTAAGCTGGAAGTGGAGTTTCCCTTCCTTGATTCTCTATTCTCTCCCATCTGATCTCTGAACTTTGCAGCCAATTTGAGCTTATATTCTCTTCTTCCTTTCCAGTGAATGAGTTCACAGGTTTTTTGTTTTTTGAGCTCTGGATACTTTCTGACAGCCTCAACTCTTCTGTTGTATATAAAATTCTCCAAATTTCATGACACTAGACTTTTCATCCTCCATTTGAGACAAAAGTATAAATAAAACATCGAATACCCATTTTCTGATCATTTTTCTATGTTAGATAAATGAAGTCTCTTCTACCATTCTCTCTTTCACATATGATCTTAAGTCCTGTCCAAACTTTGGTCGTCTCTGCTTCCAGCCCTATCTCTATTCTCTGTCCCCATTCCCAGGAATAGCCTCACCATTTCCTTTACTTCACGATACCACATGTAGCCAGTCAACACATCCTCCTCAATCCACCTCCTACATATTGATATCATTATCTTACATGTCTCTGCATAGTAACTATCCTCTTTAGAAAAATCACTCTTTCCAGTGATGAAATTTGGTGCTTGGACCCAGATTTCCTCCAGATCAGCACAGTGGACCCCAGATTGGGAAATCACCCCTCATCTATGTTCTCTTAGGTCACTGCCCCACTGCTAGCATGATGATTTTCAGGAAGCTTCTTACCACTTAAAAATTATTGTGATAGGTGTTAGCAAGTCTGTGCTGACCTACTTAAAGCTAGCTGATCCATGGGTTCTCCCATATGGCAGTATTTCAGGGGATGAATAAATGCATAATTTATGCATTTATTTTTTAAAGACTTTTAGTGTAAGCTCAATACCATTCAACAAAATGATGCAACATTTTTTTCTTTTGGCTCACTCTTATACTCCACATAAAATGCGTCCTCAGGATAAGCAATGGTCCTGTCTCATTATTGCCACCAATTAGCCTACCATGAGGGTTCTATCAGTAAAATAAACAGACTCAATGAAGAGACGTTGTTTACACTGCTAAGTGGTTTACAACATCACTCAACAAATAAAGCCGAGGTGGAATAAAAATATTTAAAGGTCATTTGAAGGGCTTGTATAGATAAGACGTATTTTTTTCTCTGCCACAAGGCCTGTGACAGAGACCAGTGAAGAAAAGTTAAGAACATATTGATTTTAGCTCAGAAATAATTTTATATCAGAAAAGGTACCCAAAGATATAATGAGATCTTTTTAAGTCTCAGCTGGAAGTGTTAAAAGATATTCAAGGTTACAAGCTATGATTTGGTGCAAAATCGGCAAAATTTTCAGTACGAAATGAAAATATTGACTGAGGTGACTAATAACCTTTCTTTGGGTCAAGAGAATCTATAACAAAGCAGGAAATGTACCTAATTGCAAATCAATAGTTACATAATGAAGCAATCAACTATATGATCTATTAACATAATTCCAAGTTGCCGTAAGAAGTTACATTTTACCTAAAATACATTTTGCTGTGAGTAACAAAACAACTCTGTAAATGCCAGTGTGTGAAGGCTGTACAGGTGATTGGTAATTTCTCAGAAGTCAAAGAAGAATGTTCCATTACCTTGAAGAATTAGCTAAAACTATAGATTTTAACAAGAATAAATGCAGTCTGTTAGGTACAGGAAGCCTTTTCTGACTAATATTGAAGTAACAAACGAAGACACTAACAAAGTCTACTTGGTCATTTCTTAACAATGGCAACAAACAACACAAATGAAAAATACTTACTGGTGCTATACCACAAACCAAAGGACTTGGGAACATACAGACTTCCCTCAAGGGATGCAAAGAGCTGAGTGAGTGTCTGGGGAATATGCAGTGAATGTGATATTGCTGTAAAGTGTAAAACAACAAAATGTGCTAAGACCTGAAGAAGCCAGGGGTTTGGCTGTTTAAAAAAAGGGGGAGAAAGAAAGTCTCCTTGTAAAGAGAACCACATCCCAGTGTAGTAGAACTTGCTTCTTGTCCTTTAATATCAATAGTCCTTTGCATGTGGAAGAGAATTGTGACTTAGAGACTTGGCTGTCAGATGTGCTATATCTTCCACCCAAATTATTTATTCCTTCTGTATATTGAAAGAAGAAGAAATAAACACTGAAACAAAGGATGGACATTAATCCTCTTACATGAAGTCAGGGATAGTTTGGTTGCTTCAGTTTTGCACAGGAGATAATCCCAGAAAATGAAAACTCAAGACAATAGGGGTTTCTATTTTTAAAATTATCTGACCAATTACTGTTGACACCTCATGAATATGATAATTATCTCAGCCTCTGCTTTCCTTCCACTCTCTAGTTGAGTAATAATCTCCCTGTTATGCATTCATCTTTAAGACTCTCTCTCCCAACTCCCTATGCCAAGTTTTCTACAACCTAAGTTAAATTCCTGAGGTATCCATACTAAGCCCCTGCTGCTTATAATTTTTTATCTACTTCCCCTCAACATCTGGTTACTTTTATCTGATGAACATGCTCACCACTGGGTATGCAGGTAAGACACCACAATTATTCATTTATAACCACAATTTGTTAACTCTGTTACAGTCACACACATAAAAGAGTTTGGGAGTGATTCCAGAATATGCTGCTCTCTTCAAGATTTATTTTAAGGCACTTTTGTGACCCTATAACTTTGAAAAGCACATATAAAAGAGGCTTTATTATTAGAGCTACAACCAGCAGGGTGGCTTTCCCTATAGCTTTCGAAGAGGTTCTGCCAGACATTTCTCTTTTTAGCTCTTTCTGTGGCTTATGCTTAAGTTAAAATTTAACAAGTACAAACTCAAGCAAGCAGGAAATTTATGTTAACAAAATATCATTCCATGAGGTTATTTCTCCTGAGATAAGTAATAACAAGTCTTAAACAAAACCTACTGAGAACTGATACTTTTGCCATTTATATATTAAAATGTTAGCTATCCTAAGGATTTGATTATGAAAATTATTAAAATGCATGACAGTCTGGGGCTTAATTTTACAAGCTCTTTGTGATTTCTTCTCATTAAAGAATGTCAACTTTGGATGGTAGAAACCCAGTGTCTATGCCTGTAATCCTATCTACTCAGAAGGCTGAGATTTAGGATCTCAGTTCAAAGACAGCAGGAATGAACAAATTTGTGAGACTCTATTTCCAATAAACCAGCAAATAAATAGAAATGGAGGTAGATCACCAGTCTTGAGTGAAAAGGCTAAGCAAGAATGAAAGTTCCTGAGTTCATGCCCTAATATCTATGTGCATGTACACACACACACACACA
>NW_012267292.1:3668909-3708969 GCF_000151885.1 Dipodomys ordii
TAGATAGATAGATAGATAGATAGATAGATAGATAGATAGATAGATAGATAGATAGATAGATAGATAGATAGATAGTCAGATAGACAGGCAGACTGACAGACAGACAGACGGACAGACAGACAGGCAGGCAGAGAGACAGATAGAGTCTTAGAATCGGGAGCATTCACATTTCCTCATCATCCCTAGTTATAAACCAAGCTCTCAAGGAGTTGAGCCTGGGGTAAAGGACCAGAGTTTGGAATTAAATCAACACTAGAAACTCTTCCCCATATCACGTTCATCAAAAGGGCTATGAATTAGCACGTTGTCAATTCTGAGTGCTTCTCAGAAAGGTGGAAAATAGCAATAGTGAGATAAGTTTAAGATCAGCATGAACAGATGCACATGCTGCACGACTCATCAATTCATGTTTTGTAAGATTTTTCCTGATATTCCTGTCTTTCTGGTTTGCCATGCTTTAAATTCACAGTTGATTTCCAGAAGAAGAGAAATTTTAATTTATAGTCTATCAACCATATAGTGAGTGGCTGACAACAATCTTCCACATGTACACTACTGTTTATATCTGTCTATCTATCTATCTATCTATCTATCTATCTATCTATCTATCTATCTATCTATCTATCTATCTATCTATCTATCTATACATACATACATACATACAGAATTAAGTTTAAATATCACATTTTAAATATTTATAAGCCATATAAATGGCTCATACCTGTAATCCTGCTATTTGTTAGGTGGAGATCAGGAAGATCATGATTCAAGACCTTTGGGGCAAAAAGTGAGTAACACCTGACCTCAACACCTGTGACTAGCACTTCATTGGAAACCAGGGGAAAGATCAGAGTTTGAGGCTGCCTGAAAAATAAAACAGTGAGACACTATCTGAAAATAAAGTAAGTTAATAATGTCAGAGGTATGGGGAGCTGGATCAGAGAAGAGAGAGTTTACTTATTAGAGGAAAGGCCCTGAGTTCAAAACTCCAGTACAAACACCAATAACAACAAAATCAAGAAACAAAGGTAAACTTTGACTTCAGGAAACTTTTGCCTTTTTATTACTTTACTCCATGCTTTTCAGTTCTTGGTCTGTTAATCTGACAATTCTATACACCGTAAAAGGCGCTTTCATGGAAAAAGACCTTACTATATAATTACAATAAATGACATTAGTTTCATTAGCTTTAGATGGGATTGATTTAGACCAGGTCTATATTTATTGCTTTTGATAGTTATTTACCTCAATTAGAATGGGTAAATTAAGGTACTCATAATCTACCAGCCATCTATGCAATGCACAGTTGCAAGTAAACATGAATAAGATGGAGTAAATATAAATTGAATGAAATATCATATTAAATAGGAAAAATAGATCACCACTCCACCAAGAGCTTTTACTACATTTAAATCAGTTGATACATTAACATCTCAAAACAATAAAAGTATACTAAAATTCCAATATAATTGATCTACATTTGCAAAATACATATGAAAGTTGAATATGACAACTTTGATATGAATAAAGTTCTAGGTATGATTTCTACACTTCTATTGATAATCAGCAATGATGTTTTTAGTGGAATTTAGCACTGACTTAGACATGTTATCTTTCTAAAAAATATTTTAACCTTCATAGTTCCAGATTCATAAAAGTCCTTTTTATGGACTGAAAACTGAAAGCAAATGCTACACTTGATCCTCAAGTGCCCCTTGTATTAGTGCCTGAGTTGGAATTTATGCATCTGAACCCAGGAGCACATCAATTTCCTCTTTCAGTTGGGTCAGATCACAAATAAAGCCACATCAGCTGATTTCAGCCTCTAAATATAATTCTTGTTTAGTCTAAAAATAGGTAATTCACATGCAGTTAGAAAAATTCTGGGTCTTGATGTGTATTTTGGAATGAAATGACTTTGCACTCTAATTTGTTTACTGTTCTGTGGGGAATATGTAAGAAAACAGCTCTCCAATGTAACTGCCATAAGAATGCAGTAAATACTTGTTTAAAATGCAAAGAAAACATACTTTTTCTGTAGTTTGAGTAAACTCTGAAAATATAATTTAAAAATCTTAAAAGTACAGGCTGGTTTTAAAAGTATAGGCTGGTTAATTCCTCAGAGCCATCTTCTGCCAATTTAGTGTTTAATCTGACTTTGGTGCCCAGCACTGCAGAACAGGAAAACAAAAAATGATGATTCTGGTGCTGTGAAGTGAAACATAAAATAAGTTGGAGTTTAGAGACCATTTGTATCTTTAACAGCCTCCAGGAAAAGTACTCTCTAGGGCACAAGGCCTTTCAAGCAGATGTTACCTTGAAAGGAAGCTCTTTCCCCTTAGACAGCAAACTTATTATCACTATCTTGGTTACAATCTCTAGGTCCTGAGTCCAGTGCAACAGTTTGAATTTAGGAATACAAAAATTTATTTAAATATGTTGCTCTTGATTGAGTAATACCCATTGAAAAGAATTAATGACTTACAAGTGTAGTCAAGCCCATACCACCTTCTTTGTCCACTGGAGGTAGACAGAGACACAAGTATTGCTGCCAATGTTCCTTGTGTCTGTGTCTCAGAGGACTATAAGAATGCTGGTAAACAATGCGCCAATGAACATGGTTTTACTGGCAGCTTCAGTTAGTGTCACCTTGTTTGTGGTCTATTGGATAAATGCCCAGGAGTGGAATTGCTGAGTCATAGGGAAGCTCTATGTTTAATCTTTTGATGAGCCTCCCTACTTCTTTCAAGAGTGGTTGAACAAGTTTACATTCCAACCAACAGTGTAGTAGTGTTCCCTTTTGGCCACATCCTCACCAGCATCTGCTATTGTTAGTTTTATTGGTATTGGCCATTCTAACTGGGGTAAAGTGGAATCTCAATGTTGTTTTGCTTTATAGTTCTTTTATGGCCAGAAATGTTGAAGATATGGAATCAACCCAGATGCCTCTCAGTGGATGAATGGTTAAAGAAAATATGGTATATATACACAATAGAATTTTATGCCTCCATCAGAAATAATGATATTGCATCATTTGTAGGGAAATTTAATGACTTGGGAAAAATGAAATTATACAGGACTCTAAATATTCCCACAGGGAAACTAAAGAAGGATATTCTTAGGAGGGGAACACAAATGCTCAATAGCTATGTGCATAAAATCATATAAAATGATGTTTAGCAAAATGAACTCCAAGAAATGGAAACGAGTGTTTTATTAATTTTCTTTTTGTTTGTTTTCTGTTTTTTCTCTATTGTCACTGTTTTTTATTTCTGTACCTTCTGTCTTGCATGTAAGTTTATCTGTTTGGGAGAGGGTTGGGGCAGCACAGAAGTGATGGGACAAAGGGTGAACTAATGCAGAAATGTTACTCACTAGACACTGTTGATAATGAACTAGGCTGCTTGTAGAGTGGTATTAGGAGGGAAAAGCTGGAAGAAAACAAGGAAAGAGGTGACACTGTTCAAAAAGAAATGCATTCATTAGCTGGCTTATGTAACTGTAATGTCTCTGTACATCATCTTTACAATCACAATAAAAAATAGACTTGAAAAAAAGAATGCTGGAGACTTCTTCTTCACAGTCAGCACCATGGACAGTGACACTTCAAGGTAGTAAGAGAAGAAAGACCCTAAAGACAGCTCAGGGCCTCCCTCAAATCTCAAATTTGCTTGATACCTAACTCATGGGCAGGAACTGAAGCAGAGATTTGAGGGGAACCTCAAAGAGTATAAGTTCATCCCTCCCAGTGCCACATTTTAAGGTAAGAAAACATCCAGAGCTAGAAGGAAATGATATTCCCAAAGCTTAACAAATCAGAGTTCTTATCTGCATTGGCTATCCTTTGAAATAGGCTGTCTGGGCAGAGAGAAGTGGAAAGTTGTGGTGAAATGAAGTCCCATACCAGAGATATAATAAGTTGGTTCAAAGGAGAACCTATAACTTGCATTTTACCACATATTAAAAAAGATACCCATCCATCATTGCTTAGAACTGGCCTAGAACGCATAAAAAGAAGAGCTTGGTGAGAAAAAACATAGGAAATAGAGACAGACCTCTGGAAACCCAGAGTTTTGAGGAAAACTCAACCAAAGATTGCTTGGCTCACATCTTCAGTAATCATGGCTACCAATAGTCTTTCAGCCAGACCATAAGCATCACTTCCCTGCCTCAACATGCCTGACTTCTATATAGAAGTAATACCCTGTTGGGGTAGATTGATGTTCTCCACCCATTAAGGAACTAAAAGGCAGGGAAATAATTAAGGTAAACAGGGTAAATTGATTTGAAAGTGAAAGGAAGTGCATGAGATATATTAGCCATCCTCTCCCTCTGGAGAGGTGTCTAAAAAGGAGTCCAGTAGAGTCATCTCGAAGGGCAGGGCTCCTGCATATCTATACCTCTAGGCTTGGTTGATGGTTAATGAACGCCACATCCTGGCCCTTTCTATTGATTGAACAATCACCCAGAGCATTATGGGAAGTAGCAGCTTCTAGGTAGGAACAACATTTCAACAAGAGCCTGAAGCACCATGGGAACAAGAAAACCATGATGTGACACATTGTTGTCAATTACATACTATGTGTGCTACTTTGTTTTAAATCCCTATTTACCAAATAGTTCCCCTTTCTCTCTCAGAAGCCTAGCAAAGAGGGTGGTAGTCTTTCCAGGAATCTGATAAAATAGTCTTTAAACCAGCCACCAATTGATATTAGTGAGTTGATTGTATAAGCAAATGTAGGATGATGTTTTTTCTCGTAGGTTGTCCCATCCCATCAGTCTTCCTGTGTGTGCGTCTCTCCCACCAAACAGCTATTTATGTCTTCTTGCAATCTTGGACATGGGTGAATAACTGATCTGATGACAAATGGCTTCACCTGAAGTTGCAGAGAAGGCACCAAAGATGACACTGACATGAGAAGCCCACTTCAGAGCCAATTGAACTCCCACCCCACCCAAATGAAGCTACCAGATCTATTTAGGAATATAGACTTTAAATATGCACCACTGAAACCTTAGGGATAAAGGATCAGATTCCATTAGTGGAGAAAGATAACAGCCAAAAACTAGCTATGAAATTACTCCAGGGGAGTGGGAAGGAGTAAGAACAAACATAGTAAGGAGTGGAAGTCCAGCCTAAATGTTACCAAATTAAATACAGGTCCCAGCAGAAATGAATGGAAGTGTAGCTCAATTTTTTGAGCCTAACCAGTCCAAGAACCTGAGCTTAAGCCCTAGTATCACTAAAAAAAATGAATGAATAAGCCAAACACTAGTGGCTCATGACCAATCCTAATCTTAACTACCCAAGAGGCTCAGGTCTAAGGATCACTGGTGATGCCAGTCTGTGCAGGAAGTTCATGAGATTCTTACCTCCAATTAAGTACCAAAAAGCCAGAACTAGAGTTGTGATTCATTTGGGAGAATACTAACCTGAACACAAAAAGCTCAGGAACAGCACTCAGACCCTGAGTTCAAAACTCAGCACTAATATTTTTTTAAATTAGTAAGTAGATGCATCCTAGGGTCAGGATGCATTTAAAAAGCTTCTAATACATATTCCTTACCTGATTTAAGAAGTATCTGTCAAATAGGAGCATGTGGAGTTATCTCCAATTAACCACCAAAAACCAGAAGCAGAGCTGTGGCTCAACTAGCAGAACATCAGCCTTGAGTTAAATAAAAGCTAAAGACAATACAACAGACAAGGGCCTCGTATCTAAAATACACTTAGAACTCAAAAAATTAAATCCTCCAAAAACAAATCCTCAAAGAAACAACCACCCCATTAATAAGTGAGCTAAAGACTTAAAGAGAGACTTCTCTGAAGAGGAAATAAGAATGACCAATAGACACATGAAGAAATGCTCAACTTGGTTAGTCATAAAAGAAATGTAAATCAAAACAACATTGGCATTCCACCTCACCCCAATTAGAATGGCTATAATTAAGAAATCTAATAATAACAGATGCTGGAGGGGATGTGGACAGAAAGGAACCTTACTTCATTGTTGGTGGGAGTGTAAACTTGTTCAACCACTTTGGAAAGCAGTATGGAGGTTCCTCAAAAGACTCCACATAGAGCTTCCCTATGACCCAGCAATCCCACTTTTGGGCATTTATCCAAATGATCGCAAATAAGGCCATACTAAAACTACCAGCACGATTATGTTTATTGCAGCATTATTTACCATAGCTAAGATATGGAACCAATCCAGATGCCCTCAGTAGATGAATAAATCAAGAAAATGTGATATATATGTGTGTGTGTGTATATTTTTTTTCTTTTTATCTTTTTCTTTTATTTCATTGTAAAGATGCTGTACAGAGGGGTTACAGTTACATGAGTAAGGCAATGCGTACATTACTTGTAGATCATCATTACCCTTTCCCATCCTTGTTGTTGTCCCATTATCCCTTCCCTTCCCCACCTCCCACACTCTTCTCCACCCCATCTTCCCAATTCCCCTCCCACCCCACCTGAAGTTGTGAAGTTAATTTCCAATATACTGTCCTGTGGGTATCCTTGTTGCAATGGGTCATCCTGTGTCCTTGTTTCGGCATTTTGTTATTTCCCTTCCCCTCCCCAGATTAGACATATGTATATACAAGATATACAAGGGCACCAAAATCAAGTACAGTGACAACAGGAGATATGCCATAGGGGAAAGAACATACAAAGGAAACAACAAAAAAAAATAAAATCACATGGTACATTTAAAACAACAACAATAAAGACAGATTTCTTGTGTCTATATCTTGGGGTTCATTTCACTTAGCATCCTCTTATATGGTCAGTTGTACACGGCTTTTGGACCTTTCAGCTCATCTGATAAAATTATACTCTATGTATACTAATTATTGCAAATATCCCTGAACTTCTTTTTGCTCAAGATTAGCACTCTCCCACTTGAGTCATAGCACCACTTCCACCTTTTTCTGAGTAGGTTATTGGAGTCTCGTGGACTTACCTGCCCAAGCTGCCTTCAAACTGTGATAGCCAGATCTCAGCTGCCTGAGTAGCTGAGATTATAGATGGAATGTTTATGCAATTGGTTTCTCTACCATGAAAAGCTACATAGTACTGAACCTTTCTACTCCCTTTCATTCCTTTGCAAAAGAACTCAGTGCTCACTTTTATGATGAGCTTCTTTTTTTCTCTACTCTTGTGTTTCAGCTTCTCTTTTTCATTCCTTTTCTTTAATATCTTGACAAATAGAGTGTACAGCAGCCAATGTACAGTAAAGAAAGAAAAGAATTTCTGTTATCAAACTTCTTCCACAAGAACTGCAGTGTCAGCCAACAATTTCCAAGCGATTGAAGGTGACAGCTTTACCAAAGCTTACTTCACTGCAAGAAATGGCTGTTGATTGTTGATACTTCCGACATGATTTCTCACTGTGCATGCCCTCCAAATATGATGACAGTGGTTTCATTTGATTTGTATGGCTGTTTTTCCCTTTTTGTATCCATGGCTTTGAGAGAGAATTTGGAGACATATAAAGGCTTAAACAAAGAATATGGCCTTAGAGTTAGCTTTGTGTGGTTGAAATACCAATTTTATTAACTTTTACTATTTGAGAAATCTTGACAATGAGTAAATAATAGAATGTCTCCACAGTCAGTTTTATGTCAAATAAACATGTCATTATGGTTATACATATGCCCTGATATTCAGTATTTCATCTGCACATGTCAGCATTTTGTACCTTATTTTTATGGATCCTTAAATAACCTGCAACATAATACAGTGTCATCACCTAGATATATTTTCATTGACAATTGCACTGGAAATATGTAAATTCCAGTTATTAAGGTGATCTAAGTTAAAAATAAAAAAGTATGGTATGCTGACAAAAATTAAGTTTCTTTAATCTGTTCACTTACTAATCAGACAAATACAAAGAAAAAATACTTGAATTGATGGACTTCAATCTTTTGTACTAAAATTTAACCCAGTAGTATCAAAACTATAGTCATGTCCAAGCCAGTGTGATAGTACAATCTTGTAACCTCAGCAAGACCTGAGGACAGAGGTAGAAGTAAGTATCATGGTTTACAGCTGCATAGGCAAAAAAAAGCATGAGATTCTATCTGCAAGTAAACCAAAACAAAATTGGCTGGAGGCATGGTTCAAGTGGTAGAACACTCATCAAGCAAGTACAAATACACACACACACACACACACACACACACACACAGAGTCACATACAGAGACCCACATGGTAGGTTCCATTCTCATATATGTATATTTGGGCTACCCTTCCCTAGGCATAGCCAGTTCTCATGAGACATTTCAGCTTGTATCCTGGGCATACCCAAGTGGCTCATTAAATTAAGCAGCAGGAGGTTATGTATATATCAAAGCTACTTTTTATGACTGCAGAGGAAAAGTTGTAGAGCTTACTTTTCTAAATAATTTAAGACATCTCCAACTTTCCACTCTCTAACATACATCCTACAGTGTATGTTTCTGAAAACTTGTCACATGACACCCACTTCCGGAAATCTTAATTTAAATAACCAAATAAGAGTTTCCTTATGTTTTAAAATTTAATTTATTCTTCTCCCTATATCTCTAACTAGTCATTTATTTTTACTGCACAAGACATTCTTTTAATTATAAAAGTAGCTCAAACTTTAAAAATCACATATAGGGTTAAAGGCATAGAATAAAAAGGCCCACGGCAGTCCTAGGTATAACACAGCCAACATTTATATAATTTCCCAGGTAATACCTGAGCCTACACAAGGTGCTTTGTTCTGTTGTGTTGTTTTTTGTTTAACAAAATAAGAACATTTTGTGCATAAGGTTCTACAGAATATTTCACCTTCAACTCCCTGATAAAAGCCTAAGGGAAATCAGGGAGGGCAAGGAACATTATCGTGTTACACTGGCAGCTGCCAGCCAGCCTCGCCTGGAGGCTCATGTGACAGTCAGGCATGATGTGCTGCTAGAGACAAACTCAGATAATCCCCACAGGTGTGAACAGACCTAAAGTCAGCTGTGCCGCATAGACATTCCAGCCGAACTTTTCAAATCCAATGCTAAGCAAGTACTAGGAGAGTGATGGTTGGCATATGAAACAGAGAGCACATTTATTTGTATTTCTCTACCTATGACTCTGGCTCAGGCCGATACCTTTGCACCTGCACTGTGAGACTCTATCCATTTCTAAAGGAACAGAATTTGAGTGCCCTTGTAGGGAGAGCTGTTCCTGGGTGTGCTGAAAGGTCATATTGCTCACTGGAGAGGAATATCTCCTCTTGTGGCTGCCCTTCTGTGGGCCTAGTACCTCCCTTCCCTTGTACTCACATCAAGGTACTTTGGTTCCCAGAGCTCTCCTTTTGGCTTTATTTTCTTGTCCCTCCGTTTCATCTCAGATTTCAAAAGTGCTTGTGGAAGGACAATGGAGCTCTTAGGGGATCCCCGCGGTGATGACTCAGAAGACAGTTCCAAAGTAGAGATTCAAGATTTCATGAGCAGATGGTGTGGGAAGGCCCACTCACCATCAGCAAAAAGGGAATGTATCACTGCCTTCCCCGGCTGCAGGGAGTCCACACTTTCCAATAAATAAAATCCAGTGGAACATAAACTTGCTCTTAAAAAACAGACAGGAGATGACTTATTCACTGCCTCTAAGTACCTCTCCCAGCCTGAGAGATGTCCTGGGCTGGTGGCTGGATTCATTGGGCTCTACTTGCTATAATTTGGACCCAACAACAAATGCCCTTTGGTGTAGCTACAGGTTCCCCGTGATATGAGCCTGCTGAATTTCTTGGTGCTTCCAGCCTACAGCAATCTTCCCAAAGACTTTAGACTCCCTTTGCCCATCAGCTCTTCCTTGAAGTTTCTTCCACATCCAGGACTTCCTATTAACATTTTACTGACCACAGAGGCCTCAATCAATACATGGAGGGGCAGAGTTGGACACTATGTGTGTGGTCTTTAGTTTTCTTTTCCCAGTGACTGATGCAACTGGATGTTCAATTAATTCAAAGCTGTTCAGTCAGTTTCTCTGACTTAGTCATTTAGACTATGGAGAGCCTAAGTCCTAGGTGAGCACACCCGTGCACAGGAAAAGCCTGGGGGGCTGATGCAGACTAAGGGTTCAAGGCCATTTCTTCCCCCAGGTAAAGAATAAAGAGGCAGAGGAGTAGATATGTACAGCAAAGCCACAAGTTTATTGAAAGAGAGAGTAGAGTACAGATGTTTGGAAGAGAGGGACCCCAGAACAAGAGTCCATTACTGTCTTCTGGGAAGGCAGCTCCTCCCCTGGGTGACCCTTTCTTTCTTGAGCACTGCACTGATTGCTTGTTGACTGATGCATTCTGCTACCTGCTTCTTTGTGTTGGATCCCCTATCTCAGGGCAAATGATGAAAGTGTATGCAATCATGCACCAGGCACCACCTTTCAAAGGCATGGGATTTGTAGCAAGAACCAAGGGCATTGTGGGAACAAGTGCCATTTTGAGCAGGAACTTGAGGCATTATGGGCACAAGAAGCTTCATGATGGACAAAAATGTTGTCTGCCACATGTAACATCCACCTTTTTTTAAATCCCTATCTACCTAACAATTCCCCCTTGTTTTCCTCAGGAACCATAGCCAAAGCTGCTAAAAGACGCATCACTCACAGGAAGAAAAGGCTAAGTCCACAAACTGTCTTGATATAACTAGCCTTATTAGGGCAACTCAGAAATATTTCAGTGTAGTTAGCCTAATAGAAGACAATGCTGTCTTCCTTCAGAGCTGTAGTAGTCCCCTTTATCTGTTTCTTCCTTCTGAGATTTCAATTATCAAAGCCAACTGTGGTCTAGTACACTACAGTAAGATATAGAAAGACATACAAATATATATAAATATATATAAAATGCATAGGTATATATATGTATATATAGATATATGTATAAATAGGTATGCATATATCTATTTGTCTATATAGATATGTATATATAGATATACATAGATATGTGTATATATGTATATATCTATGTATATTTATATATGTATATATGAAATACATGTATATGTGAATGTATGTAGTATGTACATATATATCTTACTGCAAGAGAAAATGCACACTTTCACATAAATTTTATTACAGTGTATCACTGTGATTATCCTATTTTATTATTAGTGCTGTTTATCTCTCCCTTTAATTTATAAAGTAAGCCTTACTACAGTATCTGTGAGCTTTTAAGACCACACATACATGGTTGTATACCACTATCAGTGGTTTCAGGTGTCCCCTGAAGGTTTGGAACATATCCCACAGATGAGTGCAGGATAAGTTGTATATTAGCAATGTGGTTCAAGTTATTTTATTCTCCTGATAAATGCTTTGCGCTGATCATCCTTCTGTCTTTGGAATTCCACTCAGCTCCATCGCTGGATGGTTAGGGGGATTCCTGGTATAAACTTCTCTGATTCTTCTTTTAGGGTGGCTCCAGCCAGGGAGTTAACCAGATAGAGCATAATTTCTGTGCCAGCAATGGTCTCTGACACACACAATACAGTAATCCATCCCTCCTGCTCCTACATATCCCAGTGCTAAGGTACTGCCACCATGAACATCTTTCTTTAGAGTCAAACATAGTCATTGTAAAAATGACAGCCTATATGTATTCTAAATCAGATGGGCAAATAAATGATCATTGTGGATCATTATTCCCAGGTGATTGTTTGCCTCCTCCCCTCACAGGGATTCTCCCAAGACTAGATTATCTGTGCTGTTTCTGTTTGATCATTAGGGTAGGGAAATCTAAGATACAGCCTCTATTTGATTTTGTTAAGTGGAATACTGTGTTATTTAGCAAACATTGAATGTCATCATCATTGGATGAAGGAAATAATATTAATGTGGAGATTTAATCAATGGTTTCCTTGCATAATATAAAAATGTGCATGCAAGTATCAGCCCTCCCCTCCCTCTGAGTTTCATTATCATCATTGCATAATTAAATAATCATGGTTTGATGGCCCTAAAGATAAAATGCTCCTGACGTTAAAAACATACTTATATACAACAAATCATAGTGCCTTTCAAATGATAGTTTTAAGGCATTTATTATCTTGAAATTGAGATTTTTGCATCCGTGGGAAAAGAAAATAAAATCTAAATCCAACTTCCAGACCAAGGGAGATAGTATATTTCTTGATCAATCATTTTAAAGTATATGTTAATATTTGAGTCTTTAAAATAATACTTTTTATTAAATGGCAGAAACTGTGACTTCCACAGAAGAGAAACACAACAGACGTCCAGTATTTATATTTTTGTTCCATTTTGTTTTGTTTTGTTTTGAACAAAGTAACTCTATGTAACCCAAGCTAGTTATAAATTTGCAACGCTCCTGCCTCCACCTTCCAAATGCTAGGATTGCAAATGTGTACCATCATTCCCACTGAGTAGTGGTATTTTATAAAAATATTTTCAAATATTACTCAAAACCATAACACATAAGAATAAGCCCATGATTAAAATATCATTGAATACTGACAATTAAAAATGATACAAATTGAGGGCATACAAATTAAAACCACAAGCAATTTGTACAAAGGAAAGTAACTGATTAAATGCAATATCATGGTTATATTTAAACTGGGAGGAGTTGATTCATGATGCCCATTATATGACCTTTGCCAAGTTAGAGCTTTCCTGAACTCTGATTTTTCCACATGAAACGTTTCTGATTTTCCAATTTCTCAGACATCTATAATTCAATTTACATAATTTACTCTTCCATTAAAGATATTTACACTGGAAGTCAGTAAAAACACTTTTTTTAAAAATTGTTTCCTGTTACAAACATTTGCCGATGTAATTGAAAATATATTCACTCATCAGCAGATGTGCATGAGGTCTGAGTTCTGCTGCAGGGACTTTCCAGTCCCTGCAGACTCAGAGCAAAGAGAAAGCCATTCCTCCTGCAACTTGCATGACATGCAAGTGCCTGGGGCAGACACTATACAAATAAGGGAGACACATGCAGGTTAACTGTGGCTGTAGCAAACATAGCCATCCTATGGGATGACAAGGAGGGAAGACATCAGGGAGAGAGAGAGAGTTGTACAAAGGACTGAGGTACACAGAGCCGAGGCTGGGGAGCGGGGGGAGATGCTGTCCCTGGAATGCTGTCCTTACAATATCAACAACTTTTCATGTGAAAATCCTGGTCAGCAGTGACCATTGGACTTTAAGATTAATTTTTCTAAGATAGTAAGCCATGGACAAGTACGTGCTTTCTGAGATTGATATAGCTGCTCAAAGATGTCATCAATTGTTCTAAAGTCCTACTATTCTATCATTCAATAAAAATTACAGGATATCATTCCACACCAAAAGACCAAGCTAAATGACGTCACTAAGGCTAAAGATCCAATGAGGCCAAGCCAGATTTCTCCACAGGATAGCTCCAGTAGGCATGGTAATGAACTTCCTTCTATATTTATCCTTACAAGAGAAAATCATCCCAATGTTAACCCATCTTTCTTTTTTTCTTTTTCTCTTCTTTCTGTTTTCCTCTGACAAGTCTGTCTTTACTTTCTATGTCTACTTTTCCCATCTCTTTACCATCTATAAAACCAATCTCTTCTGTTCAGCCTACCAGAACATTTCTTCTATTTTAAGAAATGATACATTAACTGATTCTAAAAATAAAAATAAAGCTAATTAAGAGCTTTCAACTAAATTGTTTTGATTTTTTCCTTGTATTCTATCTTTGTTCTATTCACTATGCTTCCTAGAATTTGTACATCATGGTTGCAAGAAGGCTGCTGCTATTCCTAACATCACAGCAGATAACTCTCCTCTTTCTTCTTTCATAAACTCATATATTCCTAGAACAATAATCCCCTCAGTCCACACAGTTGGCTCCCCCTAAAAAACTGCACTAGCCATGCATTTTATATAGTTTTATAATTTTATACCTTAGACATCCCAGACCTGGAGGGACTGCCCCTAACTTTAGCCAATTCTTAGTAACTTTCAAATGCGAACCAATCAATCTAGAGCTCAAACTACTAAGTATACTCTTCATCTAGATTTTATACTGTGAGCTACTACATAGCTGTCTTAATCACCCCAGGTACAGGTACCAAACAACATCTAGAGAATTCTCTACCTCACTACCTGCTGAAATGATCAAACTACCTAAACTTCCCTAAGTCCTAAACTGTCCTGTTTCTCGAGTTCCTTTTCCAGATACCACATTCAAAGACTCTGGTTTATGTTTTCCACTCATTTTCCTCTGCTGCTGGCTATCCTGGTATTTCCTCATAATGGCATCATAGTTTGTTCCCACCTCTAGTGATCTGTATCACCAACATCTTTACAGTGGCAGCATTTCTTGGTCTTCTGGTAGTAGCCACTCCAAACTAAAGGAAGAAACAAAACAAAACAAAAAACTAAAACAGAACAAGTCAAAGCAAAAATCTATGTTGGGAGATTAACAGTGATCAGAAAACCCTCAACCTCAGGAAAAAAATCAATCCTAGTTGCAAAATAAACAGGGAGTAAAAGGGATGTGTACAAAGAGAACTGGGTCTATGATGAAGGATCTTGTACAACAGATTTCTTTTGGTACTGGTTACGTGGTCACCTGGGTGTCTTGGTGGAGATGAGCTGTTATCTACAATTCCTTCATTGACAATAGATGACACTATCTTTTCCTAAGGAGAAACACAGTACCTTGATATCTCTAAGCCTCAACGGGAGAGGAAAAGGGGCCTCCCGCATAATGTTTGCTTCTTGTCATGTCCATTTCTCAAGCACACTGACACTCCTGTATCCAAAGTTGATCTTCACATGGTTTCTATTATCCACAGCCAATCACTGCATGGGAATGGTAAATGGAAGTTTCCAAAAATAGAGTAATCTTTGATTTACTATTGTACCATTCTGAGTATCATGGGCTCTCATGCCATCTAGTTCTATCCTGCTTAGGATATAAATAATCTTTTCCTTCTATATATCCACATAGTGTGAGTTATCCACCCACTGATCATTTAGTAAATATCTTGGTGTGGTAGATTGAATATAGCACTATTGTGTTTATCTCATCCTTATTCTAATTAATAATGGCTCTAAAGCACAAGAAGAGTGATCATGAAAAGCTTATTCTAGTATATCCCTGTTGTTGTTCTATTTTATTAGTAGTTGCTATAAACCTACTACTCTTTTGAATTAAGCTTAATCATGGGAATAATAAAAGTAATAATTGTATTTGGTATGAACCAGGATTTCAGGTATTGACCTGATGTTTTGAAACAAATTCCCAATGAATTAGGGGAAACTACTGTACTTAGAGAAAAATTATTGTTCTTTCTTGAAGTCCTAGAAGCTCCTTTCCAATTGTTTATCCTGATCTTCAGAGACACTTCTTACATTTTAGTCCAAATTATTTTATATGAGTTGTATGATTCCTATGTGCTTTGATTTGAAGAGAGAGTTCAATATTCCAAGTATATTTTTGAATGACAGATTCTTAATGGCACATTTTGTTTCTAGGAGATCTCATCCTCTTGGGAGAAGAAAACTTAAGAAAAGGGTTGGTTGACCATATCTGGACCAATGGAAGCTGCCATGTTGTTATTAAAGCAAGTTGAAAAGAAGCAGTCTAATGAGACTTTAGCCTAAAGGGATACACTTGACCCATGATCTACCAGCAACCACACATATTTCCTGAACATTTGGATGTGGCTAGGCTGATGAATGAAGTGTATTACTTTACTCCTTCTTATTGTTTAATTAGACATATAGAGCCCGGCAATTGTGGCTCACACCTATAATCTTAGCTTTTAAGAAGTCTGAGATCTGAAGTTCCAGATTTTAAGGTAGCCAGGGGCAAGATTCTTGTCTTCAATTAACCATCAAAAAAGCTGGAAGTGGAGATGGGGTTCAAGAGGTAGAGCACCAGCTTTGAGTGAAAAGGCTAGGTGAGGATGCAAGGCCCTGAGTTCAAGCTCTATTACTAACACCACACACACACACACACACACACACACACACACACACACACACACACTATCTAGAGCTAGTGCTAGTGGATTTTATGTGGATAGCTTTAATGTCAACACACAGCAGTGTCTGATCAATACAAAAGATTTTCTTAGTCATGAGAATGTAAAATGCATTTAGAACTTAACTTCCAGCAGATTGTTGTGATAATCACCTTTCTTCCATCTCTTGTCTGCCAAAGAACAAGGAAAAAGAGGCTTGGAGGTAATTCTGATGTGAGGTCTTTCCTCCAGATTTTAGCTGGGAATCTTGTACTTCTTGTATTTCATGAATCCATCCACTTTCAGAAAGTCTCACAAAGGTGGAGTTTAATCAATAGAAGAAACACATGTAGATGGCCTCAGAACTCCAGCAGCTTTCTAACTATCTGCTTGCCCCCTGATATCCCTGAACTGTTTCTTTGGGCTCCTCTTCTCTAGTACCAGATAGCACAATGAAACTGTTCATCGATATATGAAAATGACTTTCTGGACCACTTGATAAACTCCCTTTATACCAGTGGAATCCATAGGGCCAAACTCCCATTCCTGCCCCACAGTCAATCAGTTGACCAATTCCCTGCATCTGTTCCAATTGGTGCTCCTCCCTGCTGTCAGCATTTTAAATGCCACTCTTCCTTGGTTCTAGACCATCTGTGATTTACACTCCCAGGGGGAACCCCGCTGCCAGCTTGGAGAATCCTCATTCCTCCTGGCCTTGTTTCTCAACATGTTAACAACCTCAGAGTCTCAGGAACGATCCTATTCTGGGTAGGTAAAACACGGTTCCTCTGAAGTACATTTTTTCCCCTTTAGAAATAATGGCTCATTCCAAATTTTGTGATAACTTTCTTGCAAGTGTTCCACATGATATTTTAAGGTTTAGCAAGAACTCAAGCGAAGCTGTGGAATGCTTTCTATAATTCCTACTTGTCCATATTTGTCTATTGTTGAAGAGACACCTGCCCCCTAATGGTGATCTTTTGCAAAGGGAATGCATGCAAACCTTGGAGTCCTTTGCCAGCAAATAACTAGGCTATATAATACAACCAGTCTTTCAAACCACTAATTCAGTCTTTTAAATTCTTAGATATGTGATATGCCTCACAGGATACTTTAAAATTATGTCTAAGTGGTTAGAATGATGAGTTTTACTTAAACATGTCAGTTTGTGCATACAATGTGTCTTGATCAGGCTTGGAGCCATGGCTCAGATGGTAGAGTACTAACCAATGAGCAAAAGTATCAGGTACCAAGATTGAGTCCTGGTTTTGGACCTAAAAAATGCATCTTGATCAATGTCACCCCTTTCATTATTTTCTCCAAACTCTCACAACAGCCCTACCTATCCCCTCAAATTTCCTAGTTCCATTATTTTTACCTATACACATTCAATATCATGACTTCATTCACTCACTCTTCCTCCCTCCATTCAAGTCCCACCCCTGATACCTTAAGTTCCAGCTTTCTGCTGTTCATTTTATTAAACTGTAAGCTATTTGTTCAGTGCAGTTATACCATTGGAATCCTCCCTTATATATACCATACTTGAGTTAATATATTTTGTATTTATGCATATGTCCCTGTGTATGTATATATATATATATGTATATATATCTTATACACATGAAAAAAGCATACATCTTTGTTTCTCTGAGCCTGACATACTTCACTTAACATCATTTTTTCCATATCCATCCAATTTCCTGCAAATAGTCTAATTTTTCCTATTGGCTAAATAAAATTTCCTTGTGTGTGTGTGTGTGTGTGTGTGTGTGTGTGTTTGGTCCATTTGTCCATTGAAGGGCATTTGAACTGTTTCCATAACTATATGAATTCCTGTTACTACAAAACTACTTAAGCAAGTTTTAATTAATACTTACCATTTATTAGTATGCAGATTAAGAAAATAGAGAAGATGCTACTAGACTAGTTTTGTTTAAATGGTAGTGCTTCACATAGATTTTAACATGTGCACATCTGACATTTGGGTGGCTATCCTTCCCTGAGTTATAGCCACAATTCTCTTACGAAAGATGTTAGCTATCCCATTTTGGAGAAAATTGTTGAACATTCACCACAGGTTCTCATATATAAGTACTAAGAGTGATCAATTCTTTCTTCCACTGCCTGGCTGGAAACTGTAGCAAAATAGCCTTAAAATCTAAATGTGGCCAGGCACTGGAGGATCATGGTTATTATCTTAGCTATTCAGGAAGATAAGACCTGAAGATTGGGATTTGAAGCCAGCTGAGTACGAAAGCCCATGAGAGCTTTATTTCTGATAAGCTAATAAAAAAAAAAAAGCTAGGAGTGGAGCTATGGCTCAAGTGGTAGAGTACTAGCCTTGAGCACAAAGCTCAGGAACAGCACCCAGGCTCCAAATTAAAGCCCCAAGACCAGCAAAAACAAACAATTACAACAAATCTAAATGTACCAATTTGCACTGTTTAGAGATTTTGTCATTATTATTTCACCCTTTGAAAAGATCATGTATATGACTCATTTACTTTCTGCTAATTCAGTATTTTTAGGGAATAAAATATGTTATGTAGCTTGAGAAATAGAGCTATTTTTCATATATTTGCTCTAGAATGGCCAAGATTAGAGCATTCCTGTCTATAGATACATATTACCTGAAAATCAGACATATCTGCCAAAATCTACTGAGTCAGAAATTGTCTAAGATGATGCTAAGCCAAATGAACTCCAAGACATGGACACCGAGGTTTTTCTTTGTTGCTGCTGTTCTCAATGTACTACTTTTTTCTTTTTGTGTTTTCCCTCCTATGGTACCCTGGGTATTGTATTGTTTATCTGAAATAGGGAAGGGAAGGGGAACAATAAAATCATGAGATAAAGGACAAAGTGGGAACCTATGCAACACTGATTCTCACAAGACAATATGTTGGAAGTGATCTGTACAATTTGGCAAGGGGATGGGGGAAGAGAAAGAGGGAGAAAAATGAGGGAGGGGATAACAAGTTAGACAAGAAATGTACTCACTACCTTACTAATGTAATTGTAACCTTTCTGTACAGCACCTTGACAATAAAATAAAAATAAAGAAAAATAAAATTAAAAAAAGAAATTGTCTAAACAGTGTTTTTCTACTCTTACTTTATCCTGTTGAAAGCTGCTTCCAGGGTTTTAAGTCCATCCCTGATTTTGGAAAAAGGAAATGGGGTTTTGTTTTGCATTTTAAGATGAGTCCTTCAGATGGCTGATAGCTATTTCTTTCTAGGTGGATAGTTAATAAATTACACACTGAATCTCTCATGCACATTGAGAATTCCCAATGACTGCTGAGACTCCTCAGCTCTATAAGAACACAGGGAGTAAACCTTGCACGTCACCAGCTCAGATTCTTCCAGCAGAAAATAGCAGTTGTACAACACCAAATAATTATCAGGACTAAATGTGGACATCTTGATACTGTCTGAAGCATCAGGTTGTCTTCTGGAAACTTCTAACCCTCAGCTATGAGACATGAAAGTTCATTAACAGTGGAGATATTGGTTTCATGGGATGAAAGTCTACATCCAGCACATACATTATATTTCAGATTGTTTTTCCCTTATAATCTCTGAAGATATTTCAGTTATCTTGAATTTAGATGAAAAAATTATTACTACTATTTCATGTAGGTTTTCATTGATTTTCATGTAGTTATTACCATTAATAACGTACTCATCCTTAAGAGGATCTATTAAGGGAATAAATCTTTCTGAAAAGTTACCTTTCATGTACATTTGTAATAGGGTTTTTCCCCCTCTTTTTCTCTCTATACAAGTCAATTTTATGTGTGGAAACAAGGTTTCAATGGCTTGGAGAAACATATAAAAGTATTCAAGTCTTTAAGAATGTTTTCACTTTCTAAAAAAATCTCTTAAGTAGAAGTGTGGGAAGAAAATCAATGAACATTAAAAGTGGACACGGAGCTGGGCTCTGGTAGCTGATATCAGAGGATTGTGGTTCAAAGCCAGTCAGGGCAAAAATTCCCTTAAGACCTGTATCTCCAATTAATCACCAAAAAATGAGAAGTGGCGATGTGGCTCCAAGTGGTAGAGCGCTAGCCTTGAGCAGAACAGCTCAAGCCCCAAATTCAAACCCCTTAACTGGAAAAAATATATAGATACGTGTGGTGCTCAAAAGAGAGGAAAAATCACACATTTCCATGGGCATAATTGAGATAATAAGATCAAGAAAAAGAGTCTAGCTATGTCTTATAGATGAAGCCAAAGAGCTATTTGCAGAAGGCAAGTGGATGGACAAGTCACATCCATTCAACACCCATTGGTATCCACCCCTTTACAAGGTGACCTTATGGATATTAAAAGAGAAAAGTATAGGGAATGGTCAGTAGGAGGCCTGGGGATCTGGTGGGTGAGAGAGGGAGCTTCATAGATAAAGAACACCATGTAGACATAATCACCACACTTGCAAAACTGAAGATCCCATTCAGTAAACAAGAGATTGTGGTAGAGACCATACTGTATTTATTGAAAGTCAGGTGAACTTGACACTGTGCATTTGCTTATTTCTCACTCAAGAACTTTTTAAAACAACAGCAACTGGGTTTCTAAAGGAAGAAAAACAGATTGTATTCTCTGAACAATTATACTTCTTGTGAATTTTATGCTCATTTCCCCCATATCTTCTCTTGATTTAAATTTCATTTCTCTTCCTAAGACAACCCTCTTTCTCTTGTAATGTGGAATAGATGTCTATTCCCCTATGGAATCTATTTTGGCTGCACAACTACTAAACACACAGGATTCATTACTACTCTGGTAGAAATACAGGCACCTCACATAGCTATTATCATGGACCAACAAATTTAGCTTTGTAGATCAGATAAATTTGGCTGTTATCTATATGAAAAAATCTCTGGGTCTGGTGCCATGGAAGACTTTTCCTGATTGTTTTCAACCATCTTCCCCAGGACTATGAGTAGACAAAAAAGGAAAGGCATTTTCTTGACTTGTGAGAATTTTCTGGAAGTGTTTCTCAGACCAAAAGGAATTCTCCTGTTGGAACTAGAGGAAGTCAGCACTGGCATTTGTGGTTTCACAAGCTGGCATTTGGCCAGAGGTCAGCAGTTTTGAATTTGGTTGCCAATAATGGCATTTGGCATCAGTACTAGTAGAAGAAAGCTCATTTGCTGCAAATACTTTTCTTGTGTAAGAGCTGAGAGAAAACAAGATTCAGAGCCAAGAGCCTAGAGGGCTGCTGGCAGTAGCCCAGTACCTGGAGGCCCTAAAAAGACACCAATTAGAAGCTTGTCCTGAGACTGAAGAAGTAAGTTCTCAGGTTCTTACAGAGACTTGAGATATATCAATGCAAATAACAGAATACCTTCCAGGCATTTGTTTCTATCCTCCTAGGAGGATGGGCAAATAAAGAAGAGTAAACCAACTGTGGTGCTAGTTATGAAGGAGTAAGTTGTTAGGAAAGATCCGTGAGACAGAAGCCAGTCAATTACCCTGGCAAGCTCAAGCTATTGACGAGGATCACATAAAAAATTTACATTGTGAAGAAGGATAGAGCAAATTTCCTGTTTTCAAGAAATTCTCCTATAAGAACTAATAGTGAGTCTTTCCATTTCCTAACAAATGGGGCAATATCAATCTTTCTGATGGAGGCACAGAATTCCATTTTGTGTGTGTGTGTGTGTGTGTACCACATTTTTTTGATCCATTCATCTACTATGGAACATCTGGGTTGGTTCCATATCTTAGCTATGGTAAATAATGCTGCAATAATCATAGTTGTGCTGGTAGCTTTAGTATGGTCTTGTTTGTGATCATTCGGGTAAATGCCCAAAAGTGGGATTGCTGGGTCATAGGGGAGCATTATATGGAGTCTTTTGTGGCCCCTCCATACTGCTTTCCAAAGTGGTTGAACAAGTTTACATTCCCACCAACAGTGCAGTAGGTTCCCTTCTGTCCACATGCCCTCCAGCATCTGTTGTTATTAGATTTCTTTTTTTTCTTTTATTATTATTATTTTTTATTGTGAAAATACTGTACAGAGGAGTTACAATTACATGGACAAGATAATGAGTACATTTCTTATCAAGCATTGTAGCCTCCTCCTTTGTTTCCGCTTCCCATCTCTTCCCATCCTCCCCCCACAATCCTCTCCGCCGGCCCCCCCTCGCCCCCACACGAAAGTTGTAAAGTTCGTTTTCGACATAAAGACTTGTATCATCATTGTTGCAATGGGTCCACCTGTATCCCTATTTAAAAGATTTGTTTTTCCCCGTCCCCTCCACAAATTATACCGACATCAAATACAGTGAAAGCAGGAGTTATACTGTGGGGGAGGGACATACAAAGCAACAAAGAAATAATCTTATAAATGTGTTAGAAACAATCGCATGAAAGAAAAAAAAGCATTTAAATACATATCTTAGGGTTCATTTCCCTAACATCATAGCCATTCTAACTGGAGTGAGGTGGAATCTCAATGTTGTCTTGATTTGCATTTCTTGGAAAAAATTTTACTAAGTGAAGTAAGCCAGGCCCAAAGAAACATAGGTTCCATGGTTTCCCTTATTTGCAATAACTAGCGCATGTCTAGGACAAGCAGAAAAGATCAAAAGCTATGTATATATGACCATATAAGATGATGTTAAGTGAAATGAACCCCAAAACAGGAACACAAACATTTTTCTTTTCTTTCTTGCTATTGTTTTTAATGTACTTATAATGTACTATGTGTTTTTTTTTTGTTTCTTTGTATGTTCTTGCCCCATGGTATAGCCCCTGTTTTCACTGCATCTGATTCCGGTGCCCTGCATCTTGTATATACATTTTTATAACTTGGGGAGGGGAAGAAACATAACAAAATGCTTAAATAAGGATACAGGTTGACCCATTGTAACCGTGAGATGTACAAGTCACTATGTTGAAAACAAACTTTACAATTTTGGGTAGGGGTGGGGAGGGAGGATTTGGGGAGGTAGGGAGAGAAGGGATTGTAGGGGAAAAACAAAGGAGGAGGTAACAATGCTCCATAGGAAATGTACTCATTACCTTACTCATGTAACTGTAACCCCTCTGTACAGTATTTTTTACAATAAAAATATACATGAAAAAAACTAATAGTGAATGTGGTAGATTAAAACACATGATTGCTTCCAAGTAATTTGTTTCATGCTGAAACATCAGAAACACAATAAAGGCCATTAATTACTAGTGGCAATTGTGTAAAATACTTTTTAAAATCTTAATTGATATCACAATGCTTGACATTTTAGTTTCAGAGAACTCTGCAGTGTTTCTTGGATTTGGAGCTGTCAAAGGAGTGTGCAAGTATGTCATCTTTGAATCTTATAATCAGCCCTTATTTATTAGGTCTCTGTTAGATGCCTTAGATCTCTTAGATGCTAGTATAAAAATAAAGCATGAGGAGACATGGTTGTTGTCATCAAGTACTTCCTGATGAAGTACTAAATGGGAAATCTCAACAGCTGATTGTGTTCATTTATTTTTAATAGCGTTAGTGAGACTAAATAAATAAAGGGCTTTTTAACAGAAATATTATTTTCTCTATGTGTCATTAAGAATCTAATTGAAAGTATCATGCTCTGGCAAATAAATTTATTCAATGGATGAGTTCAGAGCTAATTCCTCTGGAGACTGACATGTGTTTTCACAGGATCTCACTCTTTGGCATCATGGATGTTCAGCTTTCATAAATGCTAGCAATGAGTTGGCTGAGGGATTTCCTCAGTTTGCTCTTTCAATAGGGATCATGTAATATTTTGCATCTGATTTTTAGCTACACTTGCTAACCAGCATCATTGCTCAAGATGGAAAGATCTATGGGAAGTTTTCAGTTGTGCATGGTTTTCTTTGTTCACCTTATCTCTTGTGGCAGGATATAAACTTCACAATGTGAAGGCATTTTTTTTGCAAATGGTTCCCCTTGAATATCTCAAGCTCCTTAAAACTTATGAGAATAAGCTCCTCACTATTGTTGGGCTTCTTCATCAGCTTTAAGGATGGTGAAACCTTTTGATTTTTGGTACATCTAGTGGTCATGGTTTCAATACCTTCCTCTTCCTTCATCTTTCCATGTCTACACTTATAGTGAATGGTAATCATGTTAGCTTTACCAAGGCCATCTTCCTTTTTGATCTCCCTATCAGAATATGTTCTCCTCTATCTCCAAGTCAAAAAACAAAATAACAACAAAAAACCTGATGATTAAATGCTTAGGAAACAGCCATCATAGAAAACATGCCTAATATATTATTTTCTGTCTCAAGTACTGATGCAGCCCACCCAGTTGCAGTGAAGATGCAAAATATATGACTTCTGATCATTTAAGGAGTAACTAATGAGACCCTGGTTCTTAGCCTTCTAAAGGGTAGTGACAAAAAATAAAATCAAAGTAGTCTCCTGAAACTAAAGTACATCATCATCCTTTGCATTCTACATCTCACTTGCAAGTGTTATTTTAGCAAGATAATCTTATTGAAATCCACATGTCAGAAGCTGATATTAAGTTCTATGAAAGAAAGTTTAACTTGCAATGTTATGAGTAATGTTTTGGTAAATTATATCATCTATGAAAATTTTTACTTCTGAATTTTAAAATGAAAGTATTTGACTTTGTTTTCTTAGTATTGATTTTTTCCATTATCTCTCATATATCTGTGCTAATTTTCTAATATAAGGAAAGTTTGAGAAAATTGCGCATGTAATTAAATATTAGTGATTCCCTGTGACGAAAAACTGTAAGATAAAAAATCTTGTATGCTGGGCACCAGTGCCTCACACCTATAATCCTAGCTGCTCAGCAGGCTGATCAAGGTTCAAAACCAGCCCAAGCAGGAAACTCTGTGAGACTCTTATCTCCAATTAACCACCAGAAAACAGGAAGTGGCACTGTGGCTCAAGTGGTAGAACTCTCACACTGAGCTGAAGAGCTGAGGGGCAGTTCCCAGGCCCAGAATTCGAGCCCCATGACTGACAAAAAAAAAATCTTGTAATAGAAATAGTATAGTATAAGTAAGTTGAAAGCAAGTAGAAATTTATAGTACTTGTAAGGCATAATAAATGATTTAAAATAGCTAATTTATAGTTCCTTCTTTAAAAGAAAAAGTTTTATAGGAGAAAAATATAAGTAAAGAATATTTAATGAATCAAGTACCAGTGGGTCTCAAGAGTATGAGATCTGAAGATCACATTTCAAAGACAGCCCAAGATGGAAAGTCCATGAGTTTTTCACCTATTAACTACCAAAAATCCAGAAGTGTAACGGTGGCTCAAATGATAGAGTTCCAGCCCTGAGCTGGAAATATTTTTATATATATATATATGCAATATATATTAAATATATGCACCTTATAAATATGCATATAAACATTTTATATATGCACCTTATAAAAATAAAGAATGTAAGAATAATTAATAAGTAAAATCTTAAGGCACAGTAATGTGAAAATACATATTTAAAATGTCTAATATTGAAAATAAATCAGTATTAGCAAAATTAGTATAATCATTAAAAAGCATATATTAGTAAAAAGCTGTGGTAGACTAAATCTTCCTTGCTGACAAGGAAGCTCTAGCCTTACTTCCTTTCCTCTTTGATTTGATTGATTGATAAATGGCAGACTTAGCTACCCATTCTCATTGGCTAGCTCCTTACCTTGCTGCTCCCTGAGGAAATATTTGACTCCTAGTCGCCCCTATCTCTTCCATCCTATGTAAATATTTGAAATAGGCAAGTTAATTTTGTATATACAAAAATATATGGAGATAAAGTTCACATACCTTTAACGTCACCCTTTCAAAGTATGTGTTTTTTAGTCTATTCAAAGAGATAAGCAATTTACATCATAGTCTAACTTCAGATAACTTTTATTATACCATCCTCCAAATAAACCCGTCATCACTAGCAGACACTGTGCTTACTCTCTGGATAAATTCACCTTGAAAAAGAAAGCACAAATCTTGAGAGAGAAACAAACTGGTGAGATCTCCAAACTTTAGATGAATGTAAAGAAATAATAATAATAATAGAAAGAAATCATAAACACAAGAAAAAAATAGTTTTAGGTCCCAATGATTGAGATGATCAGAAAGATATTAGAGAAAGGAGATGTCCAAAATGTTCAAAACATAAGCAATTTGAAACTACAAGAAAGAACATTATCAGGAATACCATGGCTGTTAAATAAAAAGATTTTAGAATTGTGAATAAAACATTGAAAAAAGAACATGACTAAGTTAAAAAGTAGGTTAGACATAATTAAAGAATAAAATTAAAACAGTTATAAATTATATATAAGAACTTAGCAAAAATGCAAAGAAATTTTGACATGTGAATGTCTATTAATCTTAAAAACATGAACTTTTTAATGTTATTATAAAGATGATGTACAGAAGGGTTACAATTAGGTATGTCACATAATAAGTATATTTCTTTTTGAACAGTACCACCCCTTCCCTCATTTTCTCCCAGTTTTTCCTTCCCATCACCCCCCCCCAAGTTGTATAGTTCATTTTCTACATGGTATCTAGTCAGTACCACTATTTCACTTATTCATCCTTTGTCTCTCCATCTCTGTGCCCCTGCTTACTCTCCCAAAGACAGATAAATGAGCAAGGCAAAAAGAATAAAACAACAGAAACAACAGTGAAGAAAAAAGCTTCTTGTTTCTATTTCTTAGAGTTCATTATGATAAAAACTCTTTATTTATAATAAGATGCACATACATATTGCACCTTTGTGTTCCTGTTCTAAGAATATACTCCTTTGGAGAAACAAATGCACAATTCCTATGTATATCTGATCATACAAAGTAATATTTAAATGAACTTCAGGGAATGAAAATAATAGTTTTTTTTCTTTTTTCTGTGAAAGGACAAAAGGGAATGAATGAAGTTGAGGAATATTTCACATTTTTTCTTGTTTCTTTCAATATTATAAAGATTACACACACACACACACACACACACACACACACACACACTCACCACTTTGAATACTTCAAAAATTTTAAAAGAGAAAATGAAACAATTATTTTAGCAGTGAGATTGAGAAAGGTTTTTACTTTTTTAAAATTAATTTACTTTATTGTTATTATAAAGGTGATGTACAGATGGATTATTACAATTAGATGAGTCAGGTAATAGTACATTTCCTTTTGTACAGAATCATCTGTTCCCTCAATTTTTCCCAGTCTCTCCCTCCCATCTACATCCATTAGTTGTATAGTCCACTTTCGTCTATGTCCAGTCAGCTCCACTGCTATACTTTTTTCACCCATTTTCCCTGGAGATTGAGAAGTTTTAAAACAAATTTTAAAGGTTGGTTTAAGTCCACTGTTTCTGCTGTTCGCTGGGTGGTCTTACACAGGTTAATTAAGGAATGTATTTTCCTCACAACTGGGTATCTCATTTCCATAAGAAGCCAGTGATGCATAAACTTGAAATTCCAGTTACCTGTGATGAGAATTAAACAAAATACTAAGTGTTATCACCTTCATGCATGGTAGGTACCCCTATGCTAGTCAACTTTCCATTATTGTAACAAAACACCTGAGGAGACAGTCAATTCATAAAAATATTTCAGCTCACAATTTTGGGGTTCAGTTCATGGGCACTTGGCCATGTTACTTTGGGCTTCTGGCACCATTATATTGGGAATGAGAATGGGTGATGTAGCAACAAATTTACCTTATGGTCAAGAATAGTGGGGGCTGGAGGGAGATAGAATAAGACCTTACTTTCCTATTTGGGGGCATACCCCAGTTCCCCTTGATGGGAAGACTTCCACTAAGATTTACCCCTTAAAATTCCATTTCCTCTCAATATCACCTTTTAGATTCAAGCTCTCAACATATGAATATTTATAAGGACATTCCAGTTCCACACAATAGAGCTCCCAAAAATATTAATTTACTCCTAAATAAATGTAGGTAAATTCTCAAATCACACTGCAGGATTTATCTCATATCTGAGCTCACAAAAGATTCTCACTTGAGTCTCTATTTTCCTTCTCAGCTCTTCCTTCTTGTTTGACTTCTATCCCTAACCTATAAATCCAAGTACCATGGAAATACTGTTCATCTCTTTTCCAGACAATTTACACTTGGTCATCAAGTTTGGTAAATTTTGTTTCTGAAAATTTGTTCACACCCTGTCTAGATTGAGATCACTTCAGTCTTCTCTTGAAGTATGCAAGTAACCTTCAAGAAGATGCATGTTCCACTGGGAAACCCACAGCAGACATCATGAGTTCATCCTCTGTTAAGCTCTTAGATAATCTTTGTCACCTCACAGTTATATCATGGGCACATGGAAAACTCTTCAGAATCAAAGAAGATATCTTATGAATACTGTCATAATAGTCTATCATATTGATCTTATATATTTAAGGTTATTTCTAGCTTTGAATGATTGCAAATAAATATGCAATGATGAGTTTTATACTCCATGGAATACACTCATGATACTGAATGTAAGCTAAGCAGAGAATTATAGGGTCAGAGGGGGAAAATATGTTAAAACTCCTTATAGCAAATTGCTTCTAGAATGGCTCTACCAATTATGACTCCTTTACATGTTAGCATTTGTACTGACTTTCCTATACCATTGCTAGCACCAAAAAAATTATAGATGCCATTCTGCTTTCTTTTTTTAACTAAAAAAGAAAAAACAATTTTTCTAAAAAATGTTATTGTTAAAATGTTGTACAAAGGGGTTACAGTTACATGAGTAAGGCAATGAGTACATTACTTGTTGATCATTATTACCCCTTCCCTTCCTTGTTTTGTCCCACTATCCCTTCCCTCCCCACCTCACATACTCCTATCCTTCCTCCCCCAACTTTGTTGCCAGAAGTTGTAAAGTTCATTTCCAATATAGTGTCCTGTGGGTATCTTTGTTGCAATGGGTCATCCTATGTCCTTGTTTCAGGATTTTGCTATTCCCCTTCCCCTCCCCATGTTTATCACAGCATTATTCACCATAGCTAAGATATGGAACCAACCCAGATGCCCCTCAGTCGATGAATGGATCAAGAAAATGTGGTACAAATATACAATGGAATTCTATGTTTCCATCAGAAAGAAGGAAACTGCCCCATTTGTTAGGAAATAGAAAGTCTTGGAAAAATTCATATGAAGTTAAGAAAGCCAGTCCCAGAGAAATATAGGTCCCATGGTTTCCTTTATTTGCAATAATTAGTATACATATAGGATTATCTTATCTGATGAGCTGAAAAGCTCAAAAACCATGTATAAATGAGCATATAAGATGATGCTAAGTGAAATAAACACCAAGATATAGACACAAGAGGTCTGTCTTTATTGTTATTGTCTTAAATGTACCATGTGACTTTTATCTTTTATTGATGTTGTTGTTTCCTTTGTATATTATTTCCCCTATGGCATATTCCCTGTTGTCACTGTACTCAATTTTGATATCTTGCATCTTGTATATACAATTTTTTAATTATCTATTTGAATTATTCTAATGTGAATTATCTATTTTTTGTCAACTTTGTTTCTGGACATTAGTGTTTTCTTACTGATGTGTATAAATCCTTTATTAGAATAATTTTTCTTTTACATTGCTTTGATCTCTTCTCTATGAATTTTGATTTTGCTGGCAGTATTTAGTCATGTAGGTATGTTTTGTACAAGGGTAATTGTTTGAACTATCTATTTTCCTTGGCCAGTTTATTTGCTTTGTATTATCATAATATGTTGTCCAATCTGAAAAATTAAATATATATTATTTTAGTACCCTCCTAATTCTTTTGTGACTTCCTTGTTTAAAATATGCTTTGAATTTCATTTCAGTATTTATTTTAGTGGCATGAGAGCCATATTTACCTGATGAACAATTCCTCCCTTACCACTTATTAAATCATTCACTCTCATCATTGATTTAAGATGCTCATTTATCAGTTACTAACATGTACAGTAGTCTTTTCTTTTCCTTTAGCCTTCATATTCTCAGTTATTGATCTGTTTATCTCTTTTCACAAAGTACATTCATAAGTCAAGATTTTTCTCATCACTTTCTTCTATTAAAGGTTTCTTAATTATGTTGTTTCTTTATGATTAAAAATATGTTGAAAGAGCACAAAGGAGTGAATTTTTGAAGATGACAACAATAAATAGTTTAATTATTGAATACCTTATAATATTCTATAGTACATTGAACTCCAGCTGGTTATTTTCTGACCTACTTCTAATCGCTGCTGAGCCAAGCTGGATCAGTTATAATTCTGAGTCTGTCAAATGTTACCCTTCTACTCTGATTTGTAGCCGAAGCTCAAAGCTGTCTTTCATCTCTGCTACCTCACTTTGTGCATGTAAAAGAGAAGATTGCTCTAGAGATTCAGCAACTCACCCAAGGGCAAACCAAAAAAAAAAAAAAAAGGAAATGCTTTGTGGAAGTTTCCAGCCTATAAGCAAATCTTGCAATTATAGAACTGAACTCTATATTGAAGGTTGTTGTTTTATTTTAATCCTCCTCCTCTTATTTAGAGATCAGGTATCACTATACAAACTGCTTACAATAGAAGTCAACTTGAAATCCAGCGGATGGAAAAAGCATAGCCATAAAGAATGTGGGAGCTGGAGAGAATGATTTCAATAACTCTAAAGTGTTCTGTGAAAATCAGAGGCATTGCTTTCCTTTCTACTGTTTCCAACTATCTAATCACTGGCTTTCAGGTCTTTCATGAATATTATGTTCTACTCAAAATGTCATCTTAGAAAAAGATTCTCATTTATTTATATGACAAATATTTATAATGTCCACAAACAAAAATTATTCCAAAGAAGAACCACAACACAAATAAGTTGTTAAATTGCTGCAATATGGAATAAGGGCTGAGTTTGCTTAGTTGAGGCAGGTGGCCAGACTTAAATGCCAGTGTGGACCAATGGGAATAATGCTGCCTGAAGAAAAAAACAAGGCAAAGGGAAAGAATGGTTCTGAAGACCAAGGGAAATTTTGAGAAGCTTTGAGAAAGAGAGAGGCTTAATCACAGTGTCCAGTTAGCAAGGTTATTTCCCTAGTTTTGCATCTGAAAAGTTGAAGCAGGGGCAATTAAAGTATGAGACATTAACAAAGCAGACAGTATATACAGGGATAGACATGCTTGAACTCTGGGCCTGGGCGCTGTCCCTCAGCTCTTCAGCTCAAGGCGAGTGCTCTACCACTTGAGCTACAGCGCCACTTCCGGTTTTCTGGTGGTTTATTGGAGATAGGAGTCTCACAGTCTCTCCTGCCCGGGCTGGCTTTGAACCGCGATCCTCAGATCTCAGCCTCCTGAGTAGCTAGGATTACAGGCGTGAGCCACCAGCGCCCGGCTCATTCTGAAGTTCTTATGCTCTTCTGGAGCATAGATTGTTTCATTCTGTGGAACAGGGGTAGCTCTCTCCTGATGCTTTGGAATCGTTGATCTCTTGGGGTTCCCTTTAGGGTCCAGGCGCTATATAAACTCTGAATGATTCTGAAGTACAGTCACGTGGGACCGACCTGGTCAGGATCACATAATGTGTTCCTTGTGCATCCTCCTGTTAGAAGAACCAACTCACCATTGTGTACTATTGTTTAGTGCCTTTGTTATAAATTGGAACACAGATACAAGAAGTTGGTTTAGCCCAAACTCACTAATGGTTGTCTTCTATTATTGGCTTTCATTAGAATGTCATGGCTTTCTTTGTTGATAATGTCAGTTTTTTTAGGCGCAGGCCCCTCAGTCACAGAATGAGTCAGTGGTTTCTTCACATTCAATCAAACTTAAATAACTGATTACCAAATCTCACCATAAGACTGATGAGGAGTGTGAAACTCAATGACCATCATTTTTCTTAACCTCAGCTACAAAATTTGTTCTCTAATTTTTTTTCTCTGAAATTGAACACATCATGACTTCTCAATATACAGACTTCTTTAATGGGCTCCTGCTTCTTCTCCACCCTACACATAAGCAAGTATGTTGGGTTGTAACCATGAATCAGGACTAATATTTTCTATGTCTTTCTACAACAGAGTATGCTACCTCACATGCTGAATCATTTTTATGCAATCAAAATGTTACATGAAAATAGCAACACACGGGCAAAGCAGCAGAATCTAGTGTTAACCTAGTAAACTACAGTTGACTCTGCAGTCTTTGAAATTTGCAAAGCTGTGATTACACAGTGTTGATTCATTTCTACACCTTCAAAATAATATCAGTCAATCTTGTACAAACATAACAATATTTCACACCTGCAATCTGTAGAGAAAGTGACTTCTAGAAATTCACAGGGCTATGGCCTGGTTTGCAATCATCCATGTGACTTGATCTGCAAACCAAGCTCTGAAACCTGGGGTTTTCTCTACCTCCCTCCCTCCCTCCTTCTCTCTCTTTCTCTCTCTTCATCTCTCCCTCTTTTTCCCTCTTTCTCTCCCTCTCTCCCCTCTTTTCTCTCTTTCTCTGTCTCTCTCTTCTCTAGTCTTCTCTAGTCTTTAATTGCCATTCAGAAACTCTGTCAAAGCAGTTTGGTGGACAAAACCTACAATTAATTTTAGAACTATATTCCTTTTCTGACATAATTGAAAATTTCTCTTCTCTCACATCATTTCCTTTGAACATATCTGTTCTTGATGAACTATTAGCTCCTCTCTGAAATGCTTAATGTACTTTTAATTTCCTATTTTACCTCTACAGTCTAGATAAACCCTTAAAACTCAATTGCTGTCTAATTTTTTTTCCTCCTACCATTTCCCTGTTGGCTCACTCTGTGCTCTGCATTTGCACTTCCCTTCAAGCAAAGGGGTCCTGCCCATGAAGCATTGCTTTTTCATTCTCTGAGTACATTGTTGACTTTGCATATCAAAGAATCATTTGATGAAGTACTTATGATTTTATTATGAGGATGGTTTCTGGTTGTGTTCCATCCATACATTATTAGTCCAGAAATTAGGAGGGTTATTGCATTTGTCAACTTATTTATATATGATTAATTTGTGAATTGAAAAATAATTGAAGCCAGATACTGATTGCTCATTCCTGTAATCCTAGACACTCAGGAGGCTGAGATCTGAGGATCACTGTTCGAAGCCAGCCTAGGCAGGAAAGTCCATAAGATTCTTATCTGCAATAAGGTACTTGGCAAAAGCCACAAATGGCACTGTGGCTCAAGTGGTAGACACTAGCTTTGAGCAAAAGAAGCTCAGGGACTGCACCTAAGCCATGAGTTCAAGTCCTCAGACTGGCACAATAAAATAAAAGAAATAAATAAGTTTGAAAAGGGACCTCAAATATTTGAACTGAATATATGCAATTCTATCTAATTCTGCTTGTTAATCTTATAGATAACTCACTTGAAAGCACAAATCTAGACATTCCTTCAGAGATCCTTCTGAGGTGACTGCTCCACCTCTGATGCTGTCCTTCTCCAGTGTGCAGCCTTCCCAGGTATGTGTTCTACAAGGACTCCTCTGATCTCTGGGCATTAAGCAATTTAAAACAGGGTGAAGCTGAACATATTTATCTCTCTCATTTAACATTTCATGGAGAAAAGTATTCCATTTACAGACCTGAGAACGATCTCATAGCTCTAAACCAAAAATGTGCATTGTAAAATGTAGCCAAATAGATAAGCTCAATGTGAAATTTTCCAGCTAGTACTTCCTTCAACCACTGTACTGTATTGAAACAATCAAGGGACCAAGCAAGTTATTCTGTATTTTTTTCTTTCAGACAAAATAATTTTTAGCTGAATACAGAAACTCCACAAAGAAAAGAAACTAAGCCGCACAGTTGACTGTCCTACCCGTATATACCTTACCATCTCCACATCCCTTCATTCTCTAGCAACTCTCTAGGAATTGAAGGCAGAGGTCTTCAAGGATGTAGAGTGGTTTGGTATCTACATTTCCATGGTCTTAGTAATCTCCCAGTGTATTGGGTAAGATCTCACAATGTACCATGAGATTGCCCTCATGATGACCAAGGCTTTTTTCTCTCCAGTGATTTATTTCTGTTCTTTAAATAACAACTTTCCACAATCTGTTTCCTCAGCCTTTTTGCTTTCAAAATCCGGGAATCTATCCTGAAAATTTAATCTATTCTAACCATCATATAACCTGCTTTCTGATGGGCATACCCATCGGTCTTTTCCAAAGGCACTTTTTGCTTATCTTGTTTATAAATTAACTCAACCATTTTTCTCCCTAAATTTGTTTTGCCTACCATTGGTTTTTCATTCAACTTGAAACTGTATAGACACCCTGTACCTACCTTACACCCTCATCCTCTATAACTAATTCACGGTGGCTTTCTCATTCTCATCCTTCTTCTTATGGCAATGGTTTGGATGTGATTCTGCCACACACACAATTCATGTATTAGAACTTAATTTCCTGTGCAACCATGTTAAGAGATGGGGCCCAGTGAGAGATGAATAAGTCATGACAGCAAAGCTCTGGTTAATGTATTAATATTGTTATCACAGAAAATGGGTTCCTCATGAAAGAATGAGTATCCAACACTTCCATTTTGAGGATGCACAAACAAGGGCCTCACCAGATGCCAACTTCATGATCTTGAAATTCCCAGGATTCAAAACTAATCATCCTGCTATCCATCCTGTGTTATTTTGTTCTAGCAACACAAAACTCATTAAATCAGTCCCTCAAGTGTTAACATTGCAATCAAATTTGCATCATCTCATGCCTAAGATGCTATAAGAGCTCATAGTATCACCCACCAACATCCATTACCACTGCATAAAATACACACACACACTCACTCACACATACACACACACACACACACAAAGTGTTCTATATGTCATATCTTAGTGTTTCACTTCTCACTCAAAACTCACATCTGCTACAGGATAAAGTTCACACCAGTGAGCATATAATGAAAGATTTTGTGCCTTAAGCCTGAACTCAAGCTGTGAAAGTACTTGCCCCAGGAAGAGCATAAAGCAGGAGCTGCAGGCTAGAGCATCCATAATTATAATTGTACTCAGGTGTAGAGTCTTCTTAGAAAGTCCTTTGTGAGGTTGATGGGAAGGGCTTAGTAATCATCTTTGAAATAATTACTTAATGCTTTTCCTTTTTCCAGAGGAGGCAGCAAACCTTCAACTTATCTCCTAGTTATATTCTTGGCTATTTCCCAGTGTGCTCCAATTTCAGTTATGTATTCTTTTCCATGGCAAAGTAATGGCAAGGAGGATATAGTCCATTACTTACATACCAAGTGTCTTGTTATGAACCTAATCTCTATGCCTCTATTAGTTCTTGTTTTATACCACTCCCTTTCCTTAAGGTCACTGATGACATAAGTATTAGATCACAGAACTCCACTAGCTTTATTCTTGATTCTATTATAGAGGCAGATAAATAAATGAAATGCTCCTATTCCCAGCTATCAGTGTGGCCCCTGGTGGTCCTGGAAACATATTTGTGGCTAGTCCAGTATTAGAAGATTACTTCCTTCTCTTCTTTATCCTACCTTGGATACAGATATAAAGTTGAAGCTGCCTCAGGAAGACCGTAACCACGAGGTTGCCAACCAACCCACTTAGCACAGAGTAAATGGAAAGAACGGGGGGACATGCTACATTGGCCCTGCTCAGTTATCTCTAGGCTTCCCGTGAGACAAATAAAGTCAGATTTTCTTAGGGAGCAGTTGAGTGAATTCTGTACTTCACCGAGCTGAAATCAAGAATCACTGACACAGCCTTCCTCAGCACTAATGTATAAAAGAGATAGGAACTCCCTCAGTTCATAGCTCAATTCACAGACACTTCACAACATGGACATGCAGAGTGATAGACACTTTGGAGCAAGGACAAATCCTCCTATCTGCAACTGAAGAGGTCAGTATCCACCCTAGGTTTTAATGTAACATCAAGCCCAACAGTTATTTTTGTCCTGATTTTTTGGAGGTAGGGAAACTGAGACACATTCTTTGTGACTTGCAAGATACATATTGTAGGATCTCTCAGTGCCTCTGTGGACCAATTTCTTCGCTACATTACACTACTCAACAATGTCTACTAGAAAAATGTCTCTTTCCTGTTTTAGCACTTATCCAAAATATTAGAGAATATCATGCATCATTATAACATTAATAGCTGCAGCATTTCTCCCCCTCCAAAAACTCTTCTGTGTATTATTTCTGAAGCAATCTTCCTACTGGATAATTATTCTGCCCCCAAATTTGCTAACAACATATATTAAAGAAAAAAGAAAATATGGTATTATTTAGCTGTTGCTTTTGAATTATTATACTAGAGTCATTAATTTACATTTTTACCCATCACTCACCCTTATATAATCTGTTCCCCAAGCATGGTAAAGTAATTAAAATGGCTGAGACTGAAAAATTGCAAAGCACCAGATGCTAATACTAATTCTCAAGGGCTAAAAAAATGAAGAATAAGCTTTGAGTTCTGTGAATATTCTTCGATATTTATTCAGGATATGACAATTCTTGTGGCTGATTATATGAACTACTTCAGGTCTTCTATGCAAATATGACATTCTCTTGTATTTCTCCCAGGGCTAATCCTTTCCTCTATATTTTTACCTGCTCGCTCTGTGTGTGTGTGTGTGTGTGTGTGTGTGTGTGTGTGTGTATTGGTCCTGGGGCTTGAACTCAGGGCCTATGTGTTGGTCCGTAGCTTTTCACTCAAGTCTCCGCTCTGCTACCAGAGCCCCAGCTCCACTTCTGGCTTCTACTTCTAATTAATAGATGATAAAGTCCTACAAACTTTCCTGCCTAGAGTGGCTTCAAATTGAGATTCTCAGTTCTCAACCTATTGAGTAAACAGAATTACAGGCAGGACCCACCAGCACCTGGCTTTATTCATCCTTTTTCATTTAACTCATTATTCCTAATTCAGTGACATTTCCATTGTTTTTCCCATCAGTCTCTTTAAGCCCATATTTCCTGTTCAGAGCCCTTTGTCTAATTCTTTGGATCCACCATTTTATCCCATGCAAAAACTCTTCTACTTTTACTCAGTTCTTGCTGTGTTCAAAGAGGGAACATTTTGCTATAGTTTAGAAAACAAGTCAATAAGGGTTTAGACTTGATCAAGTGGAGAGCACTATTTTCCATCTTGTTTATGGTTCTATTTTATACATTCTATCTTTTAGAGCAGTTCCACTGGCCATGATATACTTCAAATGTTACTTGGGTGAGAAAGTTTTTCTTTAAATTTTTAATGTTCCACATTGAACCAAGGCTTCATACATACTGCACAAGTATTCAACCGCTGAATCACATCCTCAGCTCCTCAAAATATTTTAAAATGTCTTTTCAAAGACATTTTTGTTATGTGTATGTCAGATTTTTGTCTGTTAAGTGTTCTTTTTATCTCTCAATATTTAAAATATGTTATAGTATTTTCTTTTTCCTTGCATGGTAGTTTGCTGGGCAATTATTTTTCTCATTGTTCTGTAACTATTATATTTGATCCATCTCTGTTTTCAAGATTTTCTCTTTAAACTTGGTTTTGAAAGTTTAAAGACGAAAGGTGTGGTATGTGTTGGACCTGAGTTAGAGGTGTGCAGTGTGTGCGCATGCTAGTTAGTGCGCAGTTAGTGGCTAGTATTATCTAAGCTTTTCAGACTGGTGGTTTAGATTGTTGATTGTGTGAAAGTTTCACTCATTATTTCTTCTGCAAATATTTATTCCTTCTCTTTTCCCTTTTCTCCCAGCACTCCCCGCTTCATTCTAGCAGTTTGAAACGTTTCTACTAATTTACCTTCAAGATCTGTCACTATTTCCACAGCTATTGCAAATCTACCAAGGAAGGCATTTAAGTCATGTTTTCAACAATGTCAACACTGATTATATTTTTATTTGTATCATATCCATGACTTTTTCTTATAATCTCCCTTTCCCTACTAAAATCATTGATGTAATTTTTCATGCTTTCAACATTTTCCATCATGTTAGCATATTAAGTATATTTATTTTTAAACTCCAGTGTCTATGTCCCATCTGATCATGTTCCTATTGTTGCTTTATGCTTCGGATAAGATATTTTCTCACCAGTAGATATAACTTATAAATATTTTGGTACAAGCTCTCTATAGAGAGAAAAATAAAAGTGTGGCAGAATTTTGTTGATTAAAGTCCATGTTTCATTCTATGAAGTTTCCAGATTTGTGGGGAGATTTATGCTAAACTGTTCTAACAAATGTCAGTCTCACGTGGAGCTTTTTTGAGACTACTTTCCCAGAAGATGACAGATTTAGTTCCTTCTGGAGTCTGGGAAGATGCTTCTGGTCAGAGATGATGTGTTGGCCTCTGTTCTGTTCTTGTAGTTCAATGTGTTCTACTGTGCCTTGGGTAAATTCATTAGTTTCCCTGAAGATTGAACATCTTCTCCATAAAAGACAGCGGTAGAAGTACTGGAGTGGATATGTTGGGTCTCTAGGTAGCACTATAGCATGAGATCAGAAAGGTAGTGGAGCTTTTCCTGGGTTCTTCCTCATTCCTCCCATGAAGATTTGGTTGGCTATTGAACTATTGTGATCCTCTGACCATATAACATGATGCTAATTGAAATGAACTCCAGCAATAGGGAAACAAGAGGTTTGTTTTTGTCTTTTTAATGTACTGAATGAAGTTATTTCTTTTTTTCCTTCCATGTTTTTTCCCTTTGGTTTATCCCCTGTTGTCATTGTTTTTGGTTTCAGTACCCTGTGTTTATCTGACTTGGGGAAAGGAAGGAAAATAGCAAAATGGTAAAACAAAGGACAAAGGATGAACCAATGCTATAGCAATACTCACAAGACACTATGTTGGAAATGAACTTCACAACTTGGGGAGAGAGGAGAGCTGGGGGAGGGGGAGGGAAAGTGGGAGAAAATAAGGGAGGGGGTAACAATGTTTGACATGAAATGTACTAATTGCCATACTTATGTAGCAGTAACCCCTCTGTACATCACCCTTACAATAAAATATTTTTCCCTATAAAAAGCTTCTACTGATCAAGAAAAAAAGATTTGCTTAGTTCTTAGAAGAAAAGCTAATGGGATATACATACTTTTCCTAGTGCTACATCTCCTAGAAGCTTGACACTCTTATACCAGCCCATCCTCAGCCTTCAGATTTTCACAAAACTTTCTTTAATTTCTCCCACCATTTATATAAAACCTAGTGGTCTGGGCCTCCAGGAATGCTGGAATCTCTTCGGCTGGCCTCAGGAAGTCAGTTTGCCTTGAAACCTGTTTTCTGACAGGTCTAAGCAAAGGCATTGAATTGTAGTTTGTTCAGATTTGTGTTGTTATAAGAATTAAAGTAACAATTTCCAGTTCATTACACATAATGCTATAACTAGAAATCTTTATGTATATAGTACAAACTAATGCTGATGTGAGTCCATTTTATATCAGATATCAAGGAAATTTCATCTTCTAGGCAAGAAGCCTGACAAAATCACCATTAGACAATCTTTTCAGATTGTAATGTTACACATGGGGTGACTAATTCACATGAGAATGTGTGCCTAACCTGCATGATAAATTAGTAAAGAAACTTCAAGACATCTGGATTTGTATGGATTTTTCTATAACCTACAGCAGCACAAAGATGAGAACCCATATCTTAGTCAAAACTGTTATGTTTTGTGCAAATTAAAGCCTATTTTAAGTAATAATAAATAAAATAAATTGTCTTTAATTCTTTCATCATGGATAATTCAGGATTAAAATATCATCCTTTGTAATTTAAAGAACATTCAATTTTGCCAAATATACTCTAGATATCATCATGACATCATAAGATATTTGAGAAAAAATTATGCATGGAAACAGAATGCTTCAAGATCACAGGTGGTTATGGAGGTAAGAAACATAGTCCTCCTATGAGAAATTGCAGCACAGAAGCTTAATACTGAATCACTGAAATGCTGAACTTGAGATATGTAAGGGAATACAGTGCAGCCTGGGACATAAAATTAACTAATCATTATTAATTAATTAGTTAATTAAAAGTAAATTGTAATTGAGCAACAGAATATATATATATATATATATATATATATATATATAT
>NW_012267292.1:3709019-3800657 GCF_000151885.1 Dipodomys ordii
TATATATATATATATATATATATATATATGGTTAAAAAGAATATCCTTAAAAGCTGGTGGCTTATCTGTAATGTAGGTTTTCCAGACAATGATTACACTCGTCCATTTTTTATTACTATAAGAAAACAGGCTACTCAGCCTGTTTATAAAGAAGAGCAATGTACTTTCTCTCTTAGTTCCAGAGGTGTAAAGTTAAGGGGCCACGGCTGGTATTAGTGATCTTACTGGTAGACCAAGGCCAAATGAGATATCATGTAACAAAAAGAAGAGAGGAAAATCACATGCCTATTTGTCTGGACACTTCTTTCTTTTTTTTTTCCTTTTTTTCTTTTTGTTGTTGTTGTTGTTATTTCTTTTCATTTTGTTCGTAGTTGTTGACCTTGGGGCCTGGGGGCTGTCATTGACCTCAGTTGCTCAAGACTAGCACTCTAACACTTTGAGTCATAGCACCACTTCCAGTTTTCTGGTACTTAATTGAAAATCCGTTTTATGAGATTTGCCTGCCCAGGCAGGCTTTGAACTTAGATCCTCAGATCTCAGGCTCCTCAGTAGCTAGGATTACAGGTGTGAGCCAGAGGCACTAGGCTTCTCTTTCTTCTTATAAGTCACCAGAATCCACTCTTGGGTCCTTCACACTGATAAAACTAATCGTGTCCAAAGGCCCTATCTCTTCACTGTGGTCAGAGTAAATCCCCCTGCCACACTCTTAATAACTCACCATGAAGATAATATTTTAACACAGAAACTTCTGTAGAATACTCTGAAACATATCCAAATCATAACAGCCCTCCTGGCCAACCATTGACTTCATTTTCCTTGCATATAACATTAGCATCATTTGGACAGATGTGATAGGACTCACAGACAAGCCTGGGAGGAATGGCAGCCAGTTCTCAGTGATTCCAAGAAATCTAACTTTTAAGAAAATTTTGACCTGCTCCAAGGAGACCTAGGGTTTCTCCTATTCCTTCCTGTAATGTTTTCAGAGTGTCTGCTATGACTCCGAGGTCTTTGATCCATTTGGAGTTGATTCTGGTGTAGGGTGATATATAAGGATCTTAGTATTCTACAGGTGATTAACCAATTTTGCCAGCACCATTTACTGAAGAGGGTGACTTTCTTCCATTCTATTTCTTTAGCTCCCTTATGGAAGATTAGGTGGCTATAGGTCTATAGGTTTATTTCTGCATCATCAGTTCTATTCCATTGCTCCTGAGGTCTGTTCTTGTGCCAGTACAAAGCTGTTTTGATTATTATGGCTTTGTAGTAGAGTTTGAAATTTGGCATTGATATTCCTCCAGCACTGTTCTTTCTGTTAGGGAACACTTTTGCTATTCGGGGTCTTTTATTGTTCCATATTAATTTTTTGCATTGCTTCTTCTAGTTCATTGAATAATGAGGTTGGAATATTGATAGACATTACATTAATAAAAACGAAACACAACAAATCAAATAAAGGTAGGACAAATTGGATTGCATGAAGCTGCAAAGCTTCTGCATGGCAAAGGACATAGCTAGAAAGATCAATAGAAAGCCCACGGATTGGGAGAAGATCTTCACTAGCCATACAACGGACAAGGGTCTCATATCTAAAATATACTTGGAACTCAAAAAATTAAATCCCCCAACAACAAATCCTCAAAGAAACAACTAAGTTGGTTAAAGACTTAAAGAGAAACTTCTCTGAAGAGGAATAAGAATAGCCAACAGACAAATGAAGAAATGTTCAACCTCTCTAGCCATAAAAGAAATGCAAATCAAAACAACATTGAGATTCCACCTCACCCCAGTTAGAATGGCTATAATCAAGAACTCTAATAACAACAGATGCTGGGGGGTGAATGTGGACAGAAGGGAACCCTACTGCATTGTTGGTGGGAGTATAAACTTGTTCAACTACTTTGGAAAGCAGTATGGAAGTTCCTCAAAAGACTTCACATAGAGCTCCCCTATGACCCAGCAATCCCACTTTTGGGCATTTACCCAAATGTTTACAAACAAGACCACACTAAAGCTACCAGCACAACTATGTTTATTGCAGCATTATTTACCATAGCTAAAATATGGAACCACCCCAGATGCCCCTCAGTAGATGAATGGATCAAGAAAATGTGGTATATATACACAATGGAATTCTATGCCTCCATCAGAGAGAATGACATTGCCCCATTTATTTGTTAGAAAATGGAAAGACATGGAAAAAAACTATATTAAGTGAAGTAAACCAGACCCAAAGAAATATAGGTCCCATGATTTCTCTTATTTGCAATAACTAGCACATGCGCAGGACAAGCTGAAAAGGTCAAAAGCTATGTACGTATGACCATATAAGATGATGTTAAGTGAAATGAACCCCAAGATATGCACACAAATATCTTTTTCTTTCTTGCTATTGTTTCTAACATATTTATAATGTACCATGTGATTTTTTTTGTTTCTTTGTATGTTCCTCCCCCACTGTATAACCCCTATTTTCGTTGTATTTGATGTCGGTGCCCTGCATATTGTATATACACTTCTCTAATTTGGGGAGGGGAAGGGATAAAACAAAATGCTTAAATAAGGATACAGGTTGACACATTGTAACAATGAGATGTACAAAACAATATGCTGAAAACGAACTTTACAACTTGGGTGGGGGACGGGGGTAGTTGTGGAGGTGGGAGGGAAGGGATGGTAGGGTGAAAACAAAGGAGGAGGCAACAATGCTCAATAGGAAACGTTCTCATTACCTTGCTCATGTAACTAACTGTAACAGTATTTTTACAATAAAAACGTACAAAAAAATCCAACTTTGAGCCACCTGCTTCTGCCCTGTTTTGTGCCACAGTTTCAGATGACTCCTTCAGGTAAAGGTTGTCCTGTTGCTATCATCCAAGAAGAGTCCAACAAGGCAAAATGGAAGGCTAGTTTTTTCAGTATCAAAGAATGTATTAAAATATTAATTAAATACATTGAAATTTATCTATTGTTTTGGAACATTCTGGTAGCCAGGGAACGGATTAAAGCAAAGCTACAGATGATATGTCAGGGATACATTTATTGGAGTAGCATTCAAAATGCAAAACATTATGGTCATTAGGAAGAAAAGATTTTAAACATGTCAGTATGTAAGAATATACATGTGTGTTGGAATTGAGGGAACTTCAAGGATTCCTAACTTAGGAATTAGGTACCTAAAATTGTTTTTCCTGGAAAAGTCTCTATCCTATAACTGTCAGCAGGTCTACCATTTCTAACCCCTAGTTTAAACTCTTTATCTATTTGGCTTTGCTTCATTCATGAATGCTCCTAGCTAACTAAATAGCTCCAAAGGAAATCTCACTGGTGATGTCCCTTCAAAGAAAATACATACTAAGAATGTCTGCAATGTACAATCAAAATAGCTACTCAATACATATTGTTCCATGATATTAAATGTTTCCTCCTCCAGAAAAAGAGGACCATGTATAGGAACATTTTTTCGGAAAGGGAATTGATAAACCTGGGAGTTTGAACTCAGAGTCACTCATTCCATTTCTTTCTCTTCTCATGCTCTTCCATGACCATGTCTCCAGCTTGACTTATTGATTATCAGTTTGGAAACAGTCTCCTGGATTTTTTCTGTGTAGGATATACTATCCTTCAGATCTCAGTCTCCTGAGCAGTTACTTTTAGAGGTGTGAGCCACTGGCACCTAACTCAATCACATATTTAGCTCATGTTTAAAAGACATCCATGCTAGGCATAGGTAGCTCGTGCTAGGTACACAGAAGGCTGAGATCTGAGGATCATGGGTTGAAGTCAGCCCAGGTAGGAAAATCCTAGAGATTCTTATTCCCAATTAACCACTGAAAACTTGGATGTAGAGGTGTGGCTCAAATGGTAGACCAGCAGCCTTAAGCACAAAAGCTCAGGGACATTGCCCAAGCTCTGAGGTCAAGCCTGAGTATTAGAAAAACAAAAATGCTTCTATAACTCTGCTTCTGAGATTCTATGTCAGGCTATGTCCTGTAAAATTTGGATATGATCAATATTACTTCTCCAGTTTGGATAAGAATAAGGCTTATGTGTTGAAAGCTTAATTCTCAGCCAAGAGCACCTTTAGGAGCTGATGGAGCATAACAGAAAGCTTTTAGGTTTTCAGAAACATCACTTCAAAGAAACTAATGATACCTCATTCTCTTTTCCCTTTTTACTTCTTCATCTCTTTGAAGCATAAGACTTCTTCCATCACCTGTGCAGTGCGGAAGGCAACCATTCACTGAAACCTCCAAGAGCAACAGCCAACATAAAACTTTTCTTCTTTTTAAGTTGTTTTATCTCGAGTATTTGTTATAGTAAAGAAAGGCTAATAACAATCTACTAATTTCTTTCTTTTCATATGAACATGATCATTATTCCTTTCTTTTTGAACATGAGCACCACAGTACCCATTTTATTTTATTTTACTTTATTTTATTTTTTTGTCAGTTGTGGGGCTTGAACTTGGGGCCTAGCCACTGTCCCTGAGCCTCTCTGTGCTCAAGGCTAGTGCTCTACCACTTGAGTCACAGTGCTACTTCCAGTTGAATAGAGATAAGAGTCTCATGGGGACTTTCCTGCCCAGGATGGCTTTGAACTGTGATCCTCAGATCTCAGTCACCTGGGTAGCTAGAATTACAGGTGTGAAATGCCAGCACCCGGCTCACAGTACCCATTTTGAAGGCATCTATGATCCATGAATGTATTTCTGAAAGGTCAGAGCAGAATGCTGATATCAACCTGCAAATCTTCAGAACTCTTCTTAAGAAGCAAAATACCCATTGACATTGGGTAGTATAACATAGTTGTGTTAAACAATAGTTGTGCCAAGTTAGTTGAAAAATAATATCTACAGATAATTTTATTCTGGAGCTTCATGTTCAAATAGCTTCATTATGTAGGATATGATACCTCTAATGTGGAAACGATTCCAAGTTGATCAAACAAGCTAAGTCACACAGTTAAAGAGCAGACGATGTGGGATTTGGGTGAAAGATTGATGGCTTAAATGCTTCTAGATGGAAAATATATTTTATCTCATTAAAACAGTCAAATGAATCAATAATACCTCCAGATTAAAGTGGAAAGTAACAAATATTCCTAATGCACATAATTTCATAGATAAAATGTTTGAATTTTATCATAAGCCCTGTTCATTGTTGCTGGGCATTTCATATGGCCATAGACCATCATACAATGGGGCTTTTCATTCTTTTCCAGAAAATTCTCTTTCACACTTAATGCCTCATTGCCGCACCATCTTTTTTTTTTTTAAGGGAGGTGGTTAGTGGCTCTTTCCTCTACATGCTCCAAAGTATAACTGTTATGCATTTCTGCAAGTTCAATATCACAATCAGAAACTACAACTGAAAATGAACTTGGAAATTGAAAGAAGAGAACTACAAACAAATTCACTGCAGGTCCTGGCAACAGCAACAAGGTACCACAATGTCCATTTGCCAACAAGTTACTTAGCTGTTTTTTCCCTTCTCTGAATTCCCCATGTGATAATGAGAAACACTTCAGTGAAGTACTTAATAAACAAGCAATTACCAAACAGGAATTTAAGAGCTTGTTCTATTATTACCACTAATGTAAAATGATCTAGTGAGAGGTACAAGGAAAATCTCAACATTTATAGGTCATGACAAAGAGGAAGAGATTATTTCCTGCTATAGTCATTACCTGTTTAGCAGGTGCGCAATTATCTAATTTCTTTAATGAAAGATTAATACAAATAACCTCTTCTAAGAGCTAATGTTAATCAGGAAAGCAGAACACTGCATTGACTAATGTGACCAACAAACCATCACCAACTCATTCACACATAAGCTTGCTAATTTGTTCTGATTAATTTCCCATCATGAAAACTTCGTCTGAGGGGCATTGAGAGCTTCCTTTTGCCTCATTTATCTTTGCCATTGAGGTTTTTTTTCTCTTTTATTTGGGTAATCAGCTAATCCTTTTCCTCTAAGCTCCAAACCTTCTGTAACTCATCCTGGTCATCTAGGGGAATGTGGCTAGTTTTCTTGCTCACAATGTGGAACAAAGTCCCATTGTGGCTCTTGTTCTCTAAGCCCTGGGGGTAAAATCTGCACACCACATTAACCCTCCTCACTCTTGTGCTCCCAACTTTCCTCTCAAGTTTTATCACTGGCCCTGTGATTGACAGCGATGAAGAAAATGGTGCTATATTTTATTCTGATTTTATACAAGCATATTCACCACCACCCACATACCCTTTTCACTCCCACTTTTTTTTTTATGTTGGTTGTGGGGCTTGAACTCTGGGTCTTGGTGCTGTCCCTCAGCTCTTTAGCTCAAGGCTAGTGCTCTACCACTTGAGCCATTGTGGTGCTATTTTTTTCAGCTTCTTTGATCCCTAATTTCTCTTGTTGGTATACATCAGAATTAGGTAATATCTGGAAGGTTTTAAAAGGCTTTTCCTCTTATTAGTTGACATGTAACTACAACTGCTTTGTACATCATCTTTATAATAACAATTAAAAATTTAAAAAACACATTTTTCCTCTTGCAAGCTCCTAGTAATAAGTTTTAATTTACATTTATCTGTACCGGTATTGGAACTTGAACTCAGGGTCTTTCTTGCACTCTTGCTAAGATTCCTTGCTCATAGCTAGTGCTCTGCCCTTTGAGTCACACTTTCACTTTTGACTTTTAGCTGGTTAATTGAAGATAACAGTCTCTTAGATTTGTTTATCCTGGTTGGTTTTGAACCACTGTTCTCAGATATCAACTTCCTGAGTAGCCAAGATTACAAGTGTAATCCACTAGCACCTGGCTTTCTTTTTATTTCTGATTTCACATTTTATTTTTATCAAAACAATGCAAATATAGGTCTTAAAAATCAACTAAGGCAACAATGTTCAAGAGGAAATGTACTCATTACCTTACTCAAGTAACTGTAACCCCTCTGTAGAGTATCTTTACTATATATATTTATATATATATATTTATATTAAATATATTATATATATAATCAACTAAGACTAATAAGGAAAGAACAATCTTTTTCCCATTCTGCTTTTCTTAACTGTCAAGGACAGGCTTTGGTTAATCTTAGAGGAACTACACTGTAGCCCATAAAGAAAACAAGGAAGCTTCCAGTAAAGAGAAAAGTAGAAGTGCAGGATGTGATACAGATAAAAATACATATAAGATGGCTCACAACCATAATCCTAGCTACTCAGCAGGCTGAGATCTGAGTATCAGTTTGAAACCAGCTTGGGTAGAAAAATCTTTGACCCTTATATCCAACTAACAACACACACACAAAGATAAGCAACCAGAAATGGAGTTGTGTCCCAAATGGTGGAATGCTAATCTTGAACAAAAAAAGCACAAAGACAGCACCCAGGTTCTGGGTTCATTCCCCAGGATAATACACACACACACACACACACACACACACACACACACACACTTTCTCTCTCAAAACATTGGTTATTACTTTAATGTGAGTGATATATGTACATATACAATATATATGATAAAATACATGTAAATGTAGAATATATATAGAACAGCATGGGAAGTTGGAAGGTGTGCGTGTATGTGTATGTGCCTACCATTGTATATTAAGTTTCCAAAAGTAAAATCTAACTTTTTTTAAACTTTTGAAATACCATTTTAATATTGAAGCTAATGTAAGTAGAGGATTTTGCAACTTTAATTATATCTGTCACTATTGGACTACTTGGTCTTAGCTTGTTTCATACAGATGAAAATATAAATGAAATGTTATTTGTGTTTCTAGAGATTAAATAAGAAGTAGGAGACAGGTTCTACCTTACAGCAAACTTAGAGGAAACAGCACACTACACAACAGGTGCTGTTCTAGAGGTCTGAACAGAAGTCATGTTAACAAAGAGGAAGGAAAAGGCAATTCTATCTGGGAGAGCTGTCCAAGTTTTGAGGTAAGAGAGTTTGACCTACATCTTATTTGTGTTTTAAACCCTCCAGAAAGAAAAATTGTAGGTGATTTATTACATTGTGTGGAAAAGAGAAAAAGGGAAAAGGAAAAGGAAGGAAGGAAGGAAGGAAGGAGGAAATCATTTGGAGTTTTTTTTAACCTATTCTGGGGTTTAAAGTCAGTGTTTGGGCACTGTTCCTGAGCATTTTTGCTCAAGGCTAATGTTCTAACACTTGTTCCAGTTTTTTGGGGTGATTAATTACAAATAATAATCTCATGGACTTTTCTGACCTGACTGACGTTCAACCGCAATCCTCAGATCTCAGCCTTCTGAGTAACTAGGTTTGTAGTCATGAGCCACCAGGACCCTACTTGAGCATTTGTATTAAAGATAGAAACTCGGGGGTTTTTTTTAGCTCTGTTTATTTGGTTATATCATTTTGAAACTTCAACCAACTATTCTTAGAATGGCAAACAAGAAATCAAGTCAATAATCTATTGTTTAGAAATATAGTTTTGCACTACAAGCAGTTAAAAGGTTAAAAAGTGAAATAGCTGTGCTTAGGAAACTCAGGTAACTAAAAAGCAAAAGTGTAAATTTGTTTTTCTTTATGACTGTTTAATACATTGCAGCAGCCGCCCAATGATGCTCAAAGCCCTTATGATTTCATTTTGCTTTGTGTAGAGACAGTTTCGTTTTTGGTTAAAGACTTCTGGTATTGCATCCCTTTGTATCAAGAATGTTTGCATTTTTAACATGGCTGCCTTAAAACCTTTGTTACATAATTTTATCAAGCACATTATTTTAGAATTGATTATCTCTCATTTAGCATGAGATATCAAAATTTCTCTTCTTTCTAATGACACAAGCCATGTTGGACTACAGACAATACAGTTATATTCTGACCTTCTGAGAAGATGATTAAGAATTTGGAAGGATGCCAAGAGCTTGTGGCTCACACCCGCAATCCTAGCTACTTAGGAAACTGAGATCTGAGGATGGCAGTTCAAAGCCAACCAGGACAGGAAAAAAAAAATCTGTGACACTCTTTATCTTTAATATCCTACCAAAAAAAGAGCCAGAATTGGAGCTGTGGCTCAAATGGTTGGACCCTATCCTTGTAGGAAAAAGTAAATCTTGGGAACAGAACCCAGGCCTTGAGTTCAAACCTCAGGCTTAGCATCAAAAAAAAAAAAAAAGGAAGGAGTCCACAAATCATCCCTTCTAAATACAACTTGACTAGATTGCACCTTTAGCATGACAGAGTTTACAGAAAAAAGAGCAACTATTTCTCAGTTCATTTTGGCTTTCTTCTGCCATGATATGAAGCAAGTAAAACATTTGTGTTCTGGACCACAAATGGGAACTTACACAGGAAGGGAGCTGCAACTGATGGTTTCCATTCTCCTGAAAGAGAAATACAAAGACAAATCTTAATGCAAAAATGCTTCATTTGGAGAAGCCAGGTGCCAGTGATTCACACCTGTCACTGTAATTATTCAAAAGATGAGATGTGAGGATTGTGGCTCAAAGGCAACCTGAGCACAAAAATCCATGAGACTATCTCCAATTTATCAGCAAAAAACAACAAATAAAGGTGTTACATAAATGGGAGATGGTCAGCCTTGATTTAAAAAGCCAAACAAGACACTAGGCCCTGAGTTCAAGCCGCACTACCACACTACCACACACACACACACACACACACACACACACACACACACGTTTCATCTACAAAATGCAAATAACAAGTTTGTAGCCTGGGTGGGGTGGTCCCTGGCATGTGCAAGGAGCAAAAATATATGTTGGGGTTTTATTGGGGAAAGATCTTTTGCAGAAAAAGAGAAAGATATGTCAGGCATTTTGCAGGAAAACTCACTGGTATCTATGTCTGGGGTTTTGTGTGAAAATGAGCAACTCTGACCTGTGAGGCAGAAACTAGATAAACTAGTCTCAGAACTAAGCAGGTGTTTCTTTGGATGGTGTTTGCATTACTGGGAGGTAAGTTTTCTTAGATGACATGTAAGGGGTTATCTGTCTTTATGGGTATTTCTCTTATCAGGGAAACCATGGCAGAGAATCCTGCCTTCACAGATTTCCTGCCTTGTTTGTCAGTGTTTGAAGCTAGGGAAACCAAGAATAAAAATTTAATTGTGAGTTAGTTAAGAAGGATCACTCAGAACCTATAATGTAGTGTATATGTAAATGGAATTTGGAAACTTGATAGAATGGATGGATTTCGGAGAGGTGGGGGAGAATGATGGAAGGGGTGACCTTGATCAGGATGCGTTGTATTCATAACCTGAAATGTAGAAATGAAACCACTGAACTACTGAAAAGTAATAGAAAGTAAACTTAGAAAAAAAGAGAGTTCTAATATAAATCCTGGTATTGAATCTCCATTGAAATGAATTTTTACCTTTTTGCCTAATAAAAATTTTTCTGTTACTAATGGACCAAAAACATCTGTGTTGAAGACATATGATTTTATCTATCATTTCTCCCCCATCCCACACCCCACATTCTATCTCCCTTCTGCATCTGTTCAAAAAAATAATAAGCTCAGTTTGAAGGCTGAAATGTCAAGGCCATCCATTCATATTAAAAAGACAAAGATTCCCTGATAAAATAGACATAAGTTCAGCTGTAGAGAAAAAAATGGGGAAAAAAAAACCTATAGTGTACTCAGGTGTGTTAATATGTGAACTTTGCATTTTAAAGACAGTGGTTTCTAATTAACTGCAAAGCTTCTTGCTCTATCAGCAACAGAGAAGCCAAAACACAGCATTATTTATGATAATTGAACCCCACAAGTAAGAAGTATTTGGGAGAAGTGTGGATCAGGGATGATCCTGTTAGATGATTATATTCTATTAGAATAGAAAACGTGCAAATGATACTGAAGCTGATGGCAGGGAAAGCAAAAGGCTTGCAGAGTGCTATGGCCCTATTCCATTTTCTCTGATTTTTTCCCAGCAGGTCCACATCTTTCTCTGTTAAGTTTCAGCTTCAGTTCTCACGACACACAGTTTTGACAGGTATTGACGCCTGGATGGCTGTTTTCTCAATCATTTTCCAACAATTGTTTGCAACTGGGTCCAAAGGGCCAGAAGCTTAAGCAAACTGTTCAGATACCTTAAGGAGACCAATCTCAATGATTACATTGAGAAAAATAAATAGAATTGGTATCTGGAAATTTTCTTGAATTTAAAGACTTAGTAGGTCTAAGAAGTAGTTGATTTGTTCTGGTGTGGTAGAAACAGACAAATGGACCACACAGCTAAAATATAGACACTTAAAATCCTATTTTATGACAAATATCTTGCTGGTGACTATTTTTTTTCTTATATGCCCAATAATTTCCAATCTAAAAATGGTTAGAAACTTTAAATTCACTGTTAATTGTTTCTAATTATTTATTTCAAAAACATATTCTTCAGAAGCGGTAGCCCTTATTTTTTGTTTATAATGTTATTTAGACTTCACATTAATACCAAAGGTCACTCAGATTTGTTGTCATCAAAATCTCTTGTTACTCAGAATAACACGGGAAGAATTCCCAGGTGCTGTAACAAAACAATAAAATAGAATGTGACGGTCTGGAAGCCACTAGAGTCATATGAACATTTGTAAGCCATAAGCAGGAGCAAAATAAGTACAGATTCACAAAGGGCATAGGGAGAGTCAGGTTAGTCAAGTCACCCACTGACTATCTCTAGAATTTAAGATATATTAAAAGGCAGAGGACAATAACTAGGCAGGAGCCACCCTTCTGAGACACCAGCAAGAGATGTTTGAGGAGTAATTCCACCAAGTTTTAAGGGCAAGAAAATACACAAATGCCTAGGGAGCTCAGCAAGACACCATCAATTATGTCTATGAGTTTCTCTGTCAGGTAGCAAGGGAGAGAAGTTGTTTGTTCCATTATGCAGTAAACACAGCTGTACTTAGCACTGGGGCAACAATGGCTGGTAATAAAATTGCTCATCTGTTAAATATACATGTTTCAGTATCTAGACATGCTGTTGAGCTTCTCCACATTTCTGCTTTGGAATTCCCATGTAAAATAGAAAAAAGGAATGCCTTCCATTGAACAATGTCCTATACTGATTTTGTCCAGTTTCTAAAATTTGAGGCGTTGAGGCATTGAGAAAGTCAAAGCAACACTTCTATGCTCATTTATCCCCACATAGGAAATGGTGCTTAGTACCAGTCAAAATCACCAACTTCTGAATGTATCCCAAATAGGTGTTTCAAAATATCTGTCATTTGAAAATAACATTCAACTTAAAGTAGCACTTATTGGTCTGAATTTCCAAAGACTGAGAGACATTTAAGACCAATGTGCCTGCCATGACAAGAAGCATGAGTTACTTATCTTCTCTTTGTATCTGTCAGTGTGACACCACCCTTCAGCACATGGTTAGAAGATACAGGTTGTAGTTACAAAGCTGATACCAGGCAAACCTTTGAAAGTACACATTAATAAAATCATGACAAGGTTGGAAAATACATCCATCATGCTTAGGGCTTTTGAAATGTCACACGAGACCCTGCCTCAGCAGCCAGCTTCTCTGACAAATGACAGAACTTGTGAGGATTTTTGAATTCAGGCTGCTGCTTATGTAACAGCAAGGGATAGATGGCATGCATTTGGACCAAATAAGCATCACATAAGAAATAATCATGCTAAAAATGTTATAACAGATTTGAGTAGCCCCTTCTAGGGTACCAACAGATCCTACTGTCACCTAGACCAGGCTCTCTGGACAAGGCACTGGGAAGTACACATGAGCAAAGCCTGTGGTGGTTTCAGGATACTCACTACAACACTTGCCTTATAGATGAAGAAATAAGGAATCAATTAGTTCAGAGACTGACCCTGAACCATGGAATCAATTTGTGCCAGAGCTGAGATTTGAGTAGGGCTTGAGATTCCAAGTCATCATGATAAAAATGTTACATGTCCTGGATTTTTTCGTGAGCTGCTCACCAGTCTCATTACACGTAAAAAATAGATCAAAAATAAACTTCCTAAAAGTTTATGTCTCTGCGGTAACCCAAAAATATTTTAAGAAAAAAAATAGGTTACCTTTGAACCTAAGAATATTTGTCATGCTGCATTTTTGTTCTGAATCATGTAGTGAGTCTTCACATTATCCTCATTAATCCTTTCAAAGTCCTCCATAGATGCCAAGCAAGCCGGGCACTTTGTAGCTGAAAATTCTCTTTGGCCATGTGACTATGTAGCAATCCAGGACCAGAAATAGTCATTCCCTTTATCTCCACAGTCTTGACCTTGAATTTTAGAATTTAACGTCCACTCCAATATTAGCATGTTCTAGGCATCATACCAACCGTGTCCTTGCTGCGAAGGTGGAGAAAAGTGAGAAAGACCTAGTTTGCATTGGAAAAAGTAGAATTGAATCAAGGGGGGATAGAGGTAGGCCAGGAGATCTGTTAGGAGATCTCTGGGGATGGGCGCTCCTAACCTCGGACAAGATATGGGCCATTCTCAATTATGTTTTTTTTTGTTATTGTTGTTGAATCAATAAATGGATGAAGGTCCTAAATCACTGAATTTGTAAGATTAATTCCGTTGTCAGAAGAAGGATGAGCAGCATACTACATTAATTATCTTCTTTGCTGAATGACAAATTACCTGCACACTTTGTTCTTTAGAACAACAAACATTAATTATCTGACAGTTTCTTTGGGTGTGTGCTAGCTGGGTGTCTCTGTCTCCATGAGGATTCCAGAGCTACAATCAAAAGTGTTACAGATACTGTTGTCTTCTTTGAAAATTGGAAGGTGGGGAAGATTTTCTTCTGAGCTCAGGCAAGTGGTTTTTGGCAGGTCTTGTTTTCTGCATAGTTGTTCATCAGAGGCTAGCCAAGTCCTTAGCTATATGGGCCTCTCCTTGACAACCATTAACATAACATGGCATCTGGCTTCTGTCAAGGGAGCCACCATTTTATTTTCTGTACCCTAATCATTAGAGGGATATTGCCTTAGTTACTTTCACTTTGTTATACTTAGGACAAAGGAATTACTAAAGTCAAACAAGGTAAAGATGGAAGCCATTTCACAAGTTGTTAAAATAAGGGGACAGTTGGGTTATAGTTTCCATTCCCTTCAATTGAATTTTCATGGATAAATTTTAATGAGCAATACCTTATTTCTATGCATCACTTTTTAGTGTTTGCTATCAAGATTGTTTGCTGCCCTTGTGAAATCATATTTTATTGATTTTCCAACCTCCATTTTAATCTCTTTCTCTCTCTCCCTTTTAAGAACACTTTCTTTACTAACCTCCACAAGAAATTAAAATGTAAGATGACCTTTCCTTATCTCTACAGTCTTTTTAGCCCACTGGTCCTGGGGCTTGAACTCAGGGCCTAGGTTCCTGAGCCTCTTTTGCTCAAGGCTAGTGTTCTGCCACAACACCACTTCTGGCTTTTTCTGAGTAGTTAATTGGAGATAAGAGACTCATGGACCTTACTGCTTGGACTGGCTTCAAATGACAATCTTCAAGTCTCAGCTTCCTGAGTAGCTAGGATTACAGGATGAACCACCAATGAACCTGGCTACTACAGTCTTTTTATATTTTGCTATCTGACATTACTGTGATCTAGAGCCGTGTTCAGAAGTGATACATGCATCTTCTTTGCACAATGCAGTCCAACCCCAGTTCAGGTTTTCATCCCAGCAAGCACAGCAGTCTGTCACATCTGAAGGCATCCTGCATCTTTCAAATGATAAAGGAGCACAAGGAGAGTATCATAGCTCTCACATAAGACAGAGTGAGATGCTTGGATGGGGTCAGCCCCAGCCTGACTGTGCCAGGGAGACCGTAATGGATTATACACAGCAAGTGGCCCAGTATTGGGTCCATTCTCTCTCAAATTCCTTTGCTTTCATAAGTGGAACATCATTCCTCTCAGGACACAGACACTGAAAGGTGCATAGACCAGAAGAGTTCAGAATTCACACATTAGAATGCACACAATGCAAATAAACAGAAAGACAGTGTTAATGAAATCATTACCTTTCTTTGGTGAAAGCAAATATATTCCAATAGGAACTAAGAAAGATGAAAATTAAAGTGAACATTGGATAAAGTCTATGTAGCAAGTGGATTATAATTTCTAAAGCAAACACATATCCACAGTCATTCAGTTGTCCCACAAACACCTGACAGATATGTAATAAGACACACACATACAATTCAATACATGAATATTCACACACACAGATATGTACAATCAGATACGCATACACACTCTTCTCTCCTAGATACATACTTACTGACACACATTCACAGTCTCAAAGATACACACACATGTACAATGAGATGCATACACACACTCCTAGATATACTCAAACACATGACACAACCACTGACATACATACTTAGTCACATAGAGACATTTAGACACATTCACACACACACACACACACACACACACACACACACATTTCTTGAGCAGATCTTTGAATCTGGGAATAATGTGAAACTTTGAGATCCATTACTGTGGAGAGTAAGACATGTTCAAGCAAAGTGAGTCCCCATAAATGATGGGCTTCTTGCCTCAGTTACACTGAGGGAACAGGGCTGTCATGAGCTGAGAAGCAATGACAAGAAGAAGCTGTGCTGCATTTATTAAAAGAGACCCCATATTATTTGAGGATGGATGTAAATATGATGTTCAGAGTAATGGTTTGCTTTGATGAAGGTGGTTCACATCCTGTGTGAATCCCTCTAGGTTTTGTTTCATGGAAGTACAGAAGGTAGCAAGGACACTCATTCTGGCTCCGATGGTAAAGTTTTAGTCTTTCATTTTTAAAATTACCCATAAGCGGTTATACAAAGTGTTTCAATTCAAATTTTTATTTGAATTGCGTCTTGATCAATGTCACCTCTTCCATCATTTTCCCCCATGTCTTCCAACCCTACCCATTCCCTTAATTTACCTAAGTTCTACTTTCACACATACACATCAAACATTATGACTGTGTTTACCCTCCTTTCCTGTCTCCATTGGTCTGCTCCTGCCTCCCCACTGACCCTCCTTTCATATCCCAACAACATAGCAATACCACTCATCCATGTATCCAAAAGATTACAAGTTAGGATACAGGAAAGGTATATTGCACCCATGTTAATTGCTGCGCTATTCAACGTAGCCAGGTTATGAGAAGAATGCCTTTCAATGCCTGAATAGACTTTTTTAAAATGTATATGCATATCTACTCAATTATCAGGAAGAATAATATCATGTCACATTTTCAGTCTTGTGAGTACAGAATGAAATGAGCATCTTGTCTCCCAGAACTCTTTCTCTCCCAGGTGCCTTGCATTTTCCACATCCATCCTCACCAATTCCATGACTTTCTGACTGAATCTTTAACACATCTTAAAACTTAATTGTATGAACGAGCCTTTAGTTAAAATTACCATATTGTGTTTTTAGGATTAATAAAGTGCTGAAGAAGACGACTTGCATTTTAAATAAATACTGTTAAGGTGGCATGGTTACAGATAATTTCATTTTCAATTGCATTTCTGATATGCAACATGACACAGCAAGATACTAAAATGAAACAAAATTGCTTAGAATCTTGCGAGGTCCTCTGGCTAGATAAATAAACTGACTACAGTCTGATGGTTTCATTTCTGTTCCCTGGTGTAATTTTGATTAAAATACTATGCCATAGAAAATCTTATTTTAATGGAAAAACCCATGCTATGAAAGTATTTTTGTGGCATTTCTAGACCTTGTTAAAAGTTTTCATGTCTATTATTCTCATAGATTAGTTTCTGGCAGTGTTATCTTCCCCCACCCCGCCCTAGGCCAAAAAAAATCATACAATCCTTTAAAAACAATAGAATGCTTCATTTTTGTCACCCTCATACACCTTTTTCTAATTTATTTCTATATTTTATTAGCATCAATGAGAGTTTCATTTTGACATATCCAATATGCAAGCAATGGATCTTGATCCAAATAATCCCCTCCATGACTCTCTCTTGTTCCCTTTTCCCCAGATCTAAACCAATCTCAATGAGCTTCATTGTTCCATTTTACAAATGCCCAAATAAAGATTTTGACCAAACTTTCCCTTCTTTCTCCCACTAGTACCCAAGGTAATACCTTTTTTACATTCCTGTCCTTTGTTATTTTAAACTTATGTGCTAAATATTCAAATGTATTTCACTATATTCTTGTTCCAAACAATATTATACTTGATATGCTTTCCAGTTTGATGTAACAAGGATACTGACCCCAAGGGCTGTGTGTGTGTGTGTGTGTGTGTGTGTGTGTGTGTGTGAAGGTGTGAATGCTTATCCAAATGAAGAAATGACCTCAGGTGTGTGTGTGTGTGTGTGTGTGTGTGTGTGTGTGTGTGAAGGTGTGAATGCATATCCAAATGAAGAAATGACCTCAGGTGTGTGTGTGTGTGTGTGTGTGAATGCATACCCAAATGAAGAAATGACCTCAGGTGTGTGTGTGTGTGTGTGTGTGTGTGTGTGTATGTGTGTGTGAAGGTTTAAATGCATATCCAAATGAAGAAATGATCTCAGAATCTTGCCAGTAAAAACTGGGAAGGACTTTGAGAAGATTCTTGCAATCCTTTGACCAACATCCCCTCCACAATTCACTCTGTGTGTGTGCCTTTTGTTGAATCTCCTTCATTATGATGTTGCTTACACCTGTAATCCTAGATACTTGAAAGGCTGAGATCTGAGGGTCATGGTTCAAAACCAGACTGGGCAGGAAAGTCCATGAGAATCCTATCCAGAGAGAGAGAGAGGGTGAGAGGGTAAGGGAAATAGGGAGGGGTCAAATAGGAAGAAAGAGGAAGAAGGAGGGAAAGAAAGGAAGAAAAAAGGAAGGAAGGAAGGAAGGAAGGAAGGAAGGAAGGAAGGAAGGAAGGAAGGAAGGAAGGAAGGAGACATTTTCTTTTCAAACAAAACAAGGACCATGGTAATATTGTTCAAAGGCTGTGGTATAGACTGAATAATTGTATAGTAATTATGTTCCCCTGGAATTCATGGATTGAAATCTTCTGAACTATCAGAAGTGTCCTGAAGAGTCAGGACAGTGATGTTGCTTTCATCTTGGATTTTTCTGCTTCCGCTCTCCATTCTTTTGGGACCCACTCTTCTCTCTTTATGTTCTGTTCAGCAAACTGTTCAAATTTCATAAACATATTCACTCCTGGGAAGCTTTGCAGCATAAGTAATCACACAGTATTTCTCAGAATCTCAAGAACCAGTAGGCAATCCTTTCACTCCCTCTGAATTCCCTCAGTAGCATTTCCTGAGGAGACACTGAATGGGTTCTAGTATCATGTGCTCATAGCATATGGCACTTCCTTCATTTCAATACAGTCCTTGGAGTGTCTCCCTTTTTGTGCTAGGCTGGGCCTTATTTTTATTTATTTATTTATTTTTGGTTGTGGGGCCTGAACTCTGGGCCTGGGTGCTGTCCCTCAGCTCTTCAGCTCAAGGCTAGTGCTTTACTACTTGAGCCACAGCGCCACTTACAGCTTTTTTTTCTGCTTATGTGGTACTAAGGAATCGAACCCAGGGCTCATGCATGCAAGGAAACACTCTACCCCAAGCCACCTTCCCAGCCCAAGCTGGGCCTTATTTGTGCATCACAACTGAACAAGACAGTTCATGAGAGGTTGAGAAAAGTATCTGTTCTTCCATATGTCATATCTATCTTACATATCCCTAGTTCCCAGCTAAGGTATCACCGTAATGAGTTTGAGCAGCCATAAGGGAATTCCAGACACTGGTTGGCTGGAACAACAAAGATTTATTTCTCATCATTAGGGAGGCTGGAAATACAAGGCCAAGGTGGTGGCATAGCTCTGTTCTTGGCGAAGACTTCCTGGCCTGAAGACAGCTTCCTCAGATGGCTATAGGAAGAGAGGGAGAGGGAGGGAAAGGGAAAGCGAAGAATGGAGGGAGAGAAGGAGAGGGATAGGGAAGAGGGAGGGAAAGAGGGAGAGGGAGAGAGAAGAAAGGAGGGAGAGGGAGGGAGAGCAAGAGGGAAGAAGGGAGGGAGAGAGAGGGTGAGAGAGAGAGAAAGAGAGAGAGAGAGAGAATACCTGGCGGAACTAACCAATCATAGAATCCATAACCCCATGACATGATCACCACCCAATCACCTCCAAGTGCCCAGGCTTCAGTTTCAAGGCCGGGATCCTGCAAGAGCCTAAGGAGGCATCCAGTTCATGGCACACACTATGACATTATCTTCACGATTCAATTCTGCCTTGCACCACAAACCACTTCTAGTGGAATTCTTTTTTCTTTCATCATTTGTTTAGTAACAATATCGTGGTTATTTGGAATGTCCAGTTTCTCTTTTGTTTGTCCTTTCTGCTTGAGCAAAGTTCCCTGTCATACCATGAGTTGTTATTTTTTAAGATTTTTTAAGCATTTTTTTCTCACAAAGACATCTCAAAAGCCTCCTCTTTCCAGTCTATCCATGTATTTTATGTCCCAGTGGCATTATTCTTTTTCTACTTGGCAAGAAGTGGTTTGTGCATTATTCATAGAGAGAAACTTGTTCAACAAGAAAACATAAGTTATGTCTATACCCCCACATCAAAGCTTCTGCTGTATTTGAACACTGGGATTCATATTCCTGACTCAGTAATCCTACTGCAGAGAATTTGTCTTAAATAATCAGTGATGTATCCACAGATCCACCAGCTACTCAGCAAAAATGATCAAAACCCTGTAAAAACCCTCAAAGGTCAGGTTCAGAATGTATCTGCCTAATCAGGCTTGTATGGATGAGAGAGAAATCTCGATTATAATAAGCAAAGCTTCTGGGAATAGGCAATCAAATATAAATGCAGAGTGAAAAACTATAAATGAGAAAAGAGCAGTAATGACAACAATTGCTAAAAGCAGACAATAATTTTAAGGTATTATGAACAGTATTGATACTTCCTGCTACTGGAAAAATTATGATATTGCATTATATTCTAGTAATGTGCTCAAGTGACTTGAGCCTGAAAGTTTGAATATTAGGAAGGTTGAATATTAGGAACAGCAATTTGTTTTCCCTAAATCCTCTAACTAGTAAACATAAAATAGTTTTATTTTTTTAAAAACTATCTTTTAAAAAATAAAATATGATCAAGAAATGACTAGAATGAAATCAACCCTCATTCTGGCACTATATCGACTCAAAGCATTTGCAGAATAACTATCCTAACAAAACTATTCCAAAGCAAGCACTAGAATCTTGCAAATAACAACAATAATAATAATGACATATACATACATACATATGCCACAAATACCTATTTATGTAAATGCAGATTTTTTGGGGGGTCCAGTTGTGGGGCCTGAACTCTGGGCCTGGGCGCTATCCCTCAGCTCTTCAGCTCAAGGCTAGCACTCTACCACTTGAGCCACAGCGCCACTTCCGGCTTTTTTCTTTTTGCTTATGTGGTGCTGAGGAATGGAACCCAGGGCCTCAGGCATGCAAGGCAAGCGCTCTACCACTGAGCCAACTTCCCAGCCCCTAAATGCAGATATTTTTATGAATGTAAATGTAGGTATTTCTTATGAAAAGAGTAAGATACATTCATGGTCAGTATTTACCTCTAAAGGCAGGTTTGGGATGTAAGTTAAAAAAAAGAATGCTCATTGCAATTTTGTATCTTTTCTGTATTTCCTTCCTTCATTCTTTCCTTCCTTCATTCCTTCCCTCCCTCCCTCTCTCCCTCCATCCCTCCTTTCTTTCATTTGTTATTTCTTTCTTTCTGTCTTTTGTGGGAGACATGGGATTTGAACTCAGGGCTTCACATTTTCTGGAATTTTTATTCAACAGTCACTCTACCATTTGAGCCATGCTTCCAGCCTAGCTGTTTGCTGGTTATTAATAAAGTTTTGTTGACTTTTATTCTAACCTAGCTTAGAACCATGATTCTCCAGATCTCTTTCCCCTGAGTCCTAGGACCACAGAAATGAGTCCCTGGGGCCTAGGTTCTTGTTTACATTTTCTAATTTTGCTTTCTTTTTAATATTATGCAGGTATAGTGTGGAGGGCTGTTTAGAAGGGGAATGATAGATTGTATTTTGTGTTATTGTCAGTGTGTGTTTATGTTCTGTATCAAAAGGTTCTTTCTACATATTGAAGACATTATGTTCCCTGTGTTATACTGCATACTGATGGGATTCAAATAATTATATTTTAATGTCATCATCTTAAGGGTAAGTTATGGAAGGATGTTTGGGTGCCACTACAGTGACATATGGGCTGACTCACATTTGACAGCCAATGTTACAATTTTCAAAGTAGTGTTTTTTACCTTCACACTAGACAATAATTCACTGGGCTTCCTAATGAAGACATATGTACTTCAGATTTACATTCCTCTTTGTTTTTTTTTAATTTCTTTTTTATTGTGAGAATACTGTACAGAGGGGTTACAATTACATGGGCAAGATAATGAGTACATTTCTTATCAAGCATTGTAGCCTCTTCCTTTGTGAAGTAAGCCAGGCCCAAAGAAACATAGGTGCCATGGTCTCCCTTATTTGCAATATCTAGTATATGTCTGAGTCAAGCAGAAAAGGTCAGATAAGGTGATGTTAGGGAAATGAACCCTAAGATATGTATTCAAATGTTCTTTTTCTTTCATGCAAGTTTTTCTAACACACTTATAAGATTATTTCTTTGTTGTTTTGTATGTCCCTCCCCCACAGTATAACCCCTGCTTTCACTGTATTTGATGTAGGTATAATTTGTGGAGGGGAAGGGGAAAAACAAATTGTTTAAATAGGGATACAGGTGGACCCATTGCAACAATGAGATGTACAAGTTGTTATGTTGAAAACAAACTTTACAACTTTCATGGGGGGGGGACAGGGAGGATTGGGTGGGGGACGGTAGGGGAGGATGGGAAGGGATGGGAAGGGGAAACAAAGGAGGAGGCTACAATGCATTCCTCTTTGTTAATCTATTTATTCCTCTGTGCTAAGTGATAATCATAACACCTATGATTAGTTTGAGCTCAGACATTCAAAGATTTTAAACAGTACAAGGGAGCCAATGAGTTATTTTTTAAAGTCTTTATTAATGATGGCAGTTATATTCAACTGGCATAAAGAAGATGTTGGAGTAGATGGGCAACTGACTTTGAAGTTACAAGTATAAAGTTAAAATGTGTTGTCTAATTAGAAAAAAATGACCATTCAGAAAGCTGGCTGTCACTAGACCCTTCACTTCTGTACATTGTCATCATGTTAGACTTCCCTAATTTCATACCTATCAGAAATACAATTATATTGTTTATACACCCACTGAGTCAATGTTGATCTGACATGGCAGCTTAGTTAGAATAAGACAAATGTGAAAATCTAGAAATATGTGATCTAGAACAAAATAAAATAGCACTCCTTATCTCTAATATATATATATATTTTCAGTTAAAAGTTATGTTAAAATAACAGCAATAGTATTTTTTTGGTTAGAATTCATTTAGTTTCTGTCATTTCTCTTTGCAAGGACTTGATACCTTTACATTTGATGTAGGTTATAAGAAACATACATTGTATTTTTTTATAATTTTAGTTTATCTGGAAAGTTTACCACTGAATATTCAGTTCATTGGATTTATCATAATTTCTTATTGTTTGTTATATTTTTCATCTTGGCCTGACTTTTTGAGATTCTTTTTAACCTATGCTAGCTTTAGTCTGTGTTTGTACCTTTCATATTTTGGATTGATCTAATACTTTATGTATTTTTTCTTCTTTTTGTGCTGGTTCTGGGCTTGAACTCAGGCCTATGCCCTGGCCATAATCTTTTTTTAAAAAATTAATTTTGTTTCATTGTAAAGGTGATGTACAGATGGGTCATAGTTACAGAAATAAGTAATGAGTACATTTCTTGTCGAACATTGTTACCTCGCCCATTTTTTCTCCAACTTCCTCCAACTCCCCTGCCTTCCCAAGTTATAAAGTTCATTTCCAACATTGAACCTTGTGAGTATCACTGTTGCATTGGTTCACCCTTTTTCCTTTGTCTCACTATTTCATTATTCCTCTTCCCTTCCCCAAATCAGATAAATGTTATATACACAACACAGGGTACCATTATGAAAAATAGTGACCACAGGGGATAAATCAAAGGGAAAAAATGAAAGAAAATTAACTTCACATACTCCATCACCCCTGCTTTCACTGTATTTGATGTTGGTATAATTTGTAGAGGGGAAGGGAAAAAACAAATCATTTAAATAGGGATACAGGTGGACCCATTGCAACAATGAGATGTACAAGTAGTTATGTCAAAAAACAAACTTTACAACTTTGGCCAGGGGATTGGGGGGAGCAGATAGGAAGGGATGGGAAGGGGAAACAAAGGAGGAGCAACAATGCTTAATAAGAAATGTACTCATTATCTTTCTTGCCCATTTAATTGTAACCCCTCCATATGGTATTTTCACACACACACACACAAAAAAAACCCTCTTGTTGCCATATCTTGGAGTTCATTTTGATTAGCATCATTTTATATGGTCATATGTACTTAGCTATTGAGCTACTGTGATCCTCTGCTAGGACCCTCCTATGCATATACTAATTATTTAAAATCATGGAGCTTATGTTTCTTTGGGTCTGGCTTACTTCACTTAATATTTTTTTTGTTCATTTTGCTCAAGCATAGTGCTCTACCACTTGAACCACAGCTCACTTCTGGCTTTTTGGTTATTAATTAGAGATAAGAGTCTCACAGCCTAGGTTGACTTCAAATTATGATCCTCAGATCTCAGTCTCATGAGCTAGGATTATAGGCATAAGCCATCACTGCCTCATTGACTTAATACATTTTAAAAATTATTTCTTATCTTTTTTATTTATTTATTGTTTTGGTCAGTCATGGGGGCTGAACTCTGGGCCTGAATGCTGTCCCTCAGCTCTTCAACTTAAAGCTAGCACTCTACCACTTGAGCCACAGCACCACTTCTGGCTTTTTTCTGCTTATGTAATGCTGAGGAATCAAACCCAGGACCTCATGCATGTGAGGTAAGCACTCTATCACTGAGCCAACTTCCCAACCCTATTTCCTATCTGTTTTATTTGTTTGACTGGTGCATATTGCTTGGCTTTTTTATAGTTTTCTTAAGCAATAGAGCATGTATCTTTAACTTATTAATGTATGTGCACATAAACACACACACATATACACACTGGAGGGAGAGTAAAGAATTTGCACTATAGAGTTCTATTTACTATCATTGAACTCTATACTATTGTTTTATTTTCTTCCTCTCCCAAACATATATAACATAATGTGCAATATACAATTAAATAAATAGACAATATGTAATTTGTTAAATATATTTTACATATCATATAAAATTTATATTCAAGAGAGAAAATTACATACTTAATATATCACGTTGATTTTAATTAAATTATATTAATTAAATTAGTTATATAACATTTATTTGATCACATTACTGTTTACTCAGTGTTGAAACTTATAGTTAACCATTAACAATATTGATGTTTAATTGATCAATATCAATTGAATTGATTAATGTTGACTTAGTTATATATAATTTATTAATGAATCTTCATTTAAATCTGAAAGAATACCTAATCTTTTGATGGATATTTTCATTTTAATTTTACACATATATTACATTGTAAAAATACTGTACTGAGGGTTACAGTTACATGAGTAAGGTATTGAGTACATTTCCTATTAACTATTGTTACCTCCTACTTTATTATCCCCTACCGTCCCTTCCCTTCCCATCTCCCCAACTCCTCTCCTCCACAAGTTCTAAAGTTCATTTTCAACATAGTGTCTTGTACATCTTATTGTTACAATGGGTCAACTTGTGTCCTTATTTCAGCATTTTGTGATTTCCCTTCTCCTCCCTAAATTAGAAAAATGTATATAACATGCAGGGCACTGGATTTAAGTACAGTGAAAACAGGGGCTATACCATTGGGGAAGAATGTACAAAGAAACAAAAAAAACACATAGTACATTAAAAACAACAGCGACAAAGATTAAACCTCTTGTGTCCCTATATTGGATGGAGCTCATTTTGCTTAACATCATCTTATATGGTCATATGTACATAGCTTTTGACCTTTTCAGCTTGTCAGTAAGATTATCCTAGACATATACTAATTATTGCAAATAAGGGAAACCATGGTACCTATGTTTCTTTGTGTCTGGCTTACTTCACTTAATATGATTTTTTCCAAGTCTTTCCATTTCCTAACAAATGGAGCAGTGTCATTCTTTCTGAAGGAGGCATAGAATTCATATATATACATATATATATAATATATTTTATAGATCATATTTTCTCTATCCACTCATCTACTGAAGGGCATCTGGGTTGGTTCCATATCTTAGCTATGATGAATAATGCTGTGATAAGCATAGTTGTGCTGGTAGCTTTAGTATGGCCTTGTTTGTGAATGTTTGGGTAATTGCCAAAAGTGGGATTGCTGGGTCACAGGTAAGCTCTATGTGGAGTCTTTTGAGGAACTTCCATACTGCTTTCCAAAGTGGTTGAACAAGTTTACATTCCCACCAACAATGCAGTAAGGTTCCCTTCTGGCCACATCCCCTCCAGCATCTGTTGTTATTAGATTTCTTTTTTTTTTAATTGTGAAAATACCATATAGAGGGGTTACAATTACAAGGGCAAGATAATGAGTACATTTCTTATCAAGAATTGTTGCCTCTTCCTAGGTTTCTTGATTATAGTCATTCTAACTGGGGTGAGGTAGAATCTCAATGTTGTTTTGATTTGCATTTCTTTTAGGGCCAGAGAAGTTGAGTATGACTTCATTTGTCTATTTACCAGTCTTATTTCTTTTTCAGAGAAGTTTCTCTTTGTCTTTTTTTTTTTGTTGGTCCTAGGGCTTGAACTCTGGGTTTGGGCGCTGTCCCTGGGATCTTCAGCTCAAGGCGAGCGCTCTACCACTTAAGCTAAAGCGCCACTTCGGTTTTTCTAGTGGTCTAATGGAGATAGGAGTCTCACGTACTTTCGTGCCGGAGTGGGCTTTGAACCGTGATCCTTAGATCTCAGTCTCCTGAGTAGGATTACAGGCGGGAGCCACTGGAGCCCTTTAAGTCTTTAGCCCACTTATTAATCTGAGGTTGTTTCTTTGAGGATTTGTTTTTGCGGGCTTTAATTTTTTGAGTTTGAAGTGTATTTTAGATATGAGGCCCTTGTCTGTTATATGGCTAGTGAAGATCTCTCAATCCATGGTCTTTCTATTGATGTTGCTAGCTATGTCCTTTGTCATGCAGAAGCTCTGCAATTTCATGCAATCCCTCATTTTAATTTTAAAGAAAGATACCTTTGCTTTCATAATTAAAAATACACTGTAAATAAACAAGTGTTCCTTGGGTAAAAGGTACTTATTTAATTTTATTGACAATAAATATCATTTTCTTTGACACTGATTTTCAGGTTAATTTTCTTTTATTCCTAACCTTCCAGAATTGTTAGAAACATTCTATTACCATCTATTTTCTTTGCTTTTCAGAGTAGTTGACTCTATCTCTTTACTAGTCAATCCTTGGAAGGTTTTCTCATTTTCTCTCTTAAAAATATTCTTTTGTTCTCATTTTTTTTTACTATGTAAAGGGGGTAGTTCTGTTATTTTTAATTTGTCCTTCTTAATCTTCTTACTCGTCCTTAAATACATAGCTTGAAAACTTTAAACACTTTTCAGGACTGATCAAATCTTACCAACTATTGTTTCTGTTTCATTCCAGTTCTCTTTCTAGGATCTCAGATACGTGGGGTCATTTTCACAGTGTGACATCTCTGTAAGTGACACCATTCTAAGTGTTTTCCTGCTTCTCTCTTCATGCATCAGCACAGATTTTTTTAATCATTTCCTACTTTGCTAATTTTCTGATCAGCTATTCATAATTTATGTCTTTCATATCCATTTTCTGGTCCTTTTGTTTCCTTACATATGGTCTTGATTTTCAAATGACTGATTATTGTTCTTGTACAGGCAAATTGAGACTTTTCAGGATGCTGTCTTCCTCTTCGAATACTGGTTGAACTTAATCCTACCAGAAATCAGTGCAATTACAAACTGTGATTTTATCTTTGTAAACATGTTTTATTTAATGCTCACTGTGCCATTGTTCCTAGCAGTGACAAGTCCAGGTTAGAACTGATATAAGCATTCTCTTTTTGAAGGTGCCTAAACTCCAGTTTTCCCTTTCTGTTTCTATAACCCTACGTTTCTTGGATTGAGAAACGTAAGCAACTCCATTTTACTTAAGACCCCATCTCAGTTCTGAGACTTAACTCGTGGCCCAGTTTAGCCCCAATGCCAGGAAGCCATGCACAAACAATTCTTGGAGCCATAGATGGTGTTTGCTTAAGGCAGGTGTTTGCCCCTGAGTGACTTAGGTCTAAGAGTTTCAGTTAAAACCATATAATGGCCCAACCAACTGGTTCTTCGGAGCCCAGGGCGAAACATGCCATGCATACTGTGGTCCAGGTGTGACTCATAACCGTTTGTGGTTATGTGGATATTTTTCTGTAAAGGTCAACCAATCATATTAGCCCAGCTTAGCTTGCTTTAAATGTTAACCAATCACGTAATTTCTTATTTAACAGTTAGTTCCTTAAAATTATTTGTTCAATACTATAAAAACTGTGCTTATTCTACGCTCGGGGCCTCTTAGCGTCACTGGTTAAGGAGTGCGGGGAGGACCAAGCTCTAGCTTGCAATAAACGAATCTTTGCTGTTTGCATTGATCGTGGTCTCTGGTGGTCTGTGAGGGGGCATCTGAAAACGGGGTACTTCAGGATTTTCTATCAAACTTTCAAATAAGAAAAATATCTCAAGGGCAAAAGAATCTTCAAGTGTCATACTTAACTTTTAAAAAAATTATTTTAATGGAAAGATAATTTACAGAGGGGTTACAGTTATGTAAGTAAGGTAATGAATACCTTTCTTTTTTTTTAACAGTGTTACCCTTTCCCTTGTTTTCTCCCATTTCCCCTCCCCACATAACTCCCTTCCCCTCCAAGTTGTAACATTCATTTCCAACATAGTGTCTAGTGAGTATGGCTGTTGCATTGGTTCACCTTTGGCCACGGTTCTGTGATTTCCCCCTTCCTGAATCAGATAAAGTAATATACAAGAAAAAAGGGTACTGAAATCAGAAACAGTGACCATGGGAATAAACCAGAGGAGAAAAAATAAAACCGAAAGGCAAAAGAAATAACTGTAAACAGTACACTATAAAATAAAAAAAGTAAAACAAAAAAAACCTCTTGTTTCCATACTGTGGAGATCATTTCAATTAGCATCATTTTATGAGGTCATGTGTACATTTCTTCGAGCTATTGTGATCCTCTGCTAGGACTATCCTAGCCATATACTAATTATTACAAAGGAGGAAAATTATGGGAGCCTATGTTTCTTTGGGTCTGGCTTTCTTCATTTAATATTTTTTTCCAAGTCTTTCCATTTCCTTACAAATGGGGCAATGTCCTTCTTTCTGATGGAGGCATAGAACTCTGCTGTGTATATATACCACTTTTTCTTGATTCATTCATCTACTGAGGGGCATCTGGGTTGATTCCACATTTTAGCTGTCGTAAATAATGCTGCAATGAGCATAGTTGTGCTATAGCTTTAGTGTGGTCTTGTTTGTGGTCATTTTGAGTAAGTGCCCAGGATTGGGATTGCTGGGTCATAGGGAAGGTCTATGTGTAGTCTTTTGAGGATCCTCCATCCTGCTTTCCAGAGTGGTTGAATAAGTTTACATTCTCACCAACAATGTAGTAGTGTTCCCTTTTGTCCACATTCCTTCCAGCATCTGTTACTTGTTTTCTTGAAAAAAAAAAAAAACCATTCTAACTGGGATGAGGTGGAATCTCAGTGTAGTTTTGTTTTTTGTGGCGTTTTATTTTTTTGCCAGTTCTAGGGCAAGAACTCAGGGCACTGTCCCTGAGCTTCTTTTTGTTCAAGGCTAACACTCTACCACTTGAACCACAGCACCACTTCCAGGTTTTTCTGTTTATATGGTACTGAGGAAATCATACCCAGGCTTCATGAATACTAGAAAGTACTCTACCACTAAGCCACATTTCTAGCCCTCAAAGTAGTTTAGACTTGCATTTCTTTTATGGCCAGAGATGTTCAACATTTCTTCACATGTCAACAGACTAGTCTTATTTCCTCTCCAGTGAACTCTGTTTTTAATTCATTAGCCAACTTATTAATGGGGTGGTTGTTTCTTTGAGTAATTTTTAGGGGGTTTAAATTTTTTGAGCTTTAGCTATATAGTTTATATGAGGCCCTTGTCTGCTTTACAGCTAGTAAAGATCTTCTCTCAATCTGTGGGCTTTCTATTTATCTTGCTAGTGTGTCGTTTGCCATGCAGAAGCTCTGCAGTTTAATGCAATGCCATTTATCCAGGCTTTCTTCAATTTGCTGTGTTTCTAGATCTTTATTTAGGAAGTTTCAACCTGTGCCAAGAAGCCCTAGTGTTTCCCCTATCCCTTCCTGTAATATTCTCAGGGTAGGGTATTTGCTCTTACCTCCAGGTCTTTGGTCCATTTGGAGTTGATTCTGGTGCAGGGTGATATATAAGGATCTAAATTCAGTTTTCTAGACATGTTTACCAGTTCTGCCAGGACCATTTGTTGTAAGGCTGTTTTTCTTCTATCTGATGTTTTTAGTTGCCTTATCAAGGATTAGGCGACCATAGGTCTGTGGGTTCATTTCTGGGCCTTCAATTTTATTCTATTGGTTCTCAGGCCTGTTCATGTACCAATAGCAAACTTTTTTTTTTATAACTATGGCTTTATAATAGAGTTTGAAGTTTCATACCTAATATTGTCTCCCAGATGTCAGCTGACAAATTTTCATTGACATAAAAGAGTTTAAGTGTCAGATTCACAGTATAGAGATCTAATGTATAGTATGTGACCTATAAGTAATAAATTCTATTGTATTTAGGGGAAATAAAACAAAGATTAATGGATGATAGGAGATAGTATCTCTGTGAAACTGAAATTTTTATTAATATCCATTACTTGTACAGGGGGCTTTTATTTTTGACATATTCATGATCTGACTCACCCCCATAGTCTCTTTCCTTCTTTTCCTTCCTTTATTTCCAAAGCAATCTCAACAGGCTTCAATATTCTCTTTCACACATGTACATAAATTATTTTGACCATAGTTAAAATATGCATGCTAATAATTCAAAGGAATTTTACCGTGATAGCTCACAAATGCATAAATAGAATTTGACTCAGAATTGGAGTCAGACTGACTCTATCTCTTAAGATCAAAAGTGGACAAAAATAAACTCAAAGAGAGGTATATAATATGGGAGGTAAAAAATCACTCTGGATGCATCTAAATATTTGAAACATCATAACTCTAGGGTAAATTTTGTCTCAACATCTCACAAAGTTTCTCACTACATTTTTAATACAGCATGCCATGAATTTGCCAGATTAGGCAGAATAAACTCAAGGAAATTTCACAACTTGTTAATGGTATAATAGCATTATTATAATGATATAAAAGCATTATTTATTTTTAAAATCACATTTTATGTCTTTCTGACCTTTGTAACCTGAAAAAAAAACAAACAACTGTCTAGCATCAGATTCCGGAATGATTGTAGTTTATAAAGCATGATGGATCACTTTGTCTATGATCTTCTAAAAAAGTTCCTACTTCTATTTCTTTAAAAAATAAGGACCCCAAGCTGGGCACAGGTGACTCATGCCTGTAATCTTAGCTACTCAGGAGTCTGAGAGCTGAAGATTGCAGTTGAAAGCCAGCCTATTGCAGGAAAACCCATGAGACTCTTATCTCCAATTAACTACATAAAAAAGGTGGAAATGGCACTGTGGCTCAAAGTGTTAGAGTGCTAGCCTTGAGCAGAAAAGCTCAAAGACCATGCCCAGGCCCCAAGTTTAAGCCCCAGGACTAGCACAAGAAAAAAATAATCATGAGGATCCCAAAACTCAAGAGGGCTTGTAACAGTTGCCCAGATAAATACTTCAAAATTGAAACTAGAATCATTGTTAGCCTTTTAGCAAGACACTGCCTCCTTTCCCAAATCCTGATTTCCACTCCACAAGTTTCCCAGTATTTGGAGTACTATTAAAGAATGCTAACATGGCCTAAATAGTCCTAGGCTAACTCCATTCCCAACAGCCATAAATCTTCTGCACTACTCTTTGCTTCTTGTAGATTTTGCAAACCCTCAGTGATTTTCCAACTTACCACAGGTGGTTGATCTCATTGTATAGAAGTGTCATACTTTGCAACACTGTTGTTTCTTAGAATAAAAGAATTGCCTGCTTGTGGAAGAATACATCTTAATGAGGAGACATCATTCTTCAATCAAAACAGTATATAACCTCACAGAATATCTTTCTGCCATGGTTCTTCTAGTCAAATACATTCATACTGAGGAGTACTTTATGGTTGTTTCAAGAAGGTATTGTTTTATAGGTTTCTATCTAGGTGAAAATCTGAGAATATCCAGGAAATTGTAAGTCACTCTGTAACTTACTTATTTAGAAATCAGAGCCTGATGATGGAAGGAGACATGTTACAATACAGTTTGTTACTGTGAAGGTTAATAGCTGGGAATCATAGATGTTCTTTTGCTTTCTATCTGCTAATAATGTCAATTCTAAATCTCTGCTTATTAAAGAAGAAGATTCAAAGGAGATATCCAGAGACAAATTTCCAAAATCAAGAGCTCAGGGTTTACTTTTAGTTCTTCATACTCTTTTATCTCCACATTTTTCTTTGTGGCCTGCAAATGGACTCTTTGGAGCTAGGCATGCATCTGTATAGGTCTCCCATGAGTCTAAAAACAAAACTAACTCTGCCTTATCTTTTAACAGCTTTGTAATTCAGCAGATATTTATTGAGCACAGCTTTATGCTGGAAATGTTTTAGGAGCCAGGAATAAAGTGCTGAAGAAAACCAACAACATTCTCAGAATTATGGAGACTAAATTCCAGTGGGAGAAGAGGACAATCATGTGTGGGCAAACAGAAAAACGATATAATTTTAGATAGAAGGTTTTGAAGAGAATAGTGTAATTCCCTATGGGTGAATGATTGGGAGTTTCTGTTTAGGCTGAAAGATTGAGATGAACCCTATAAGAAAATGACAGATTATCTCAACTGCCCATGACTATAAATGATAGTATTCTTTAAAAGAATAATGGACAAATGCACCAAGAAAATGTGGAATTTTACCATCTATCAGAAAAAATAATACATCATTATCAGAGAAATAGGTGGATCTGAAAAAAACTATGTCAAGGAAACTAAGTCAAGCACGGAAAGACAAAAGATGCATGTGTTCTCTTATATGTGAAAGTTAGATCTATTATAAAATATATGTAAATATATTAAAATGTTGTATATTCAGGGAAAAATTCCAGTGGTGTACCTTCTTTGAATAACTAACTTACAGTTTAATGAAATGGATAACAGGAACTTGGAACTTCTGGTGTCAGGAGGTGGGATTGGGTCAAGGGAAGGAGTAGACAAATGAAGAGAAGAAGGGTGGGTGAATGCAGTCATGATATTCAATATATACATGTGTGTGTGTGTGTGTGTGTGTGTGTGTGTGAAAATGGAACTGGAAAAATTTAAGCTAAGGGTGGGGCTTGAAGAGTTGGGGGAAAATAGTGAAAAGGATGACATTGCTCAAGATGCATTGTACTCACAAAATGACATGTTATATTGAAACCCCTTTGTACAACTACAACAAGATGATAAAAATGTTATGCATTAAAAAAGAAGAAGTGGTGCTGTAGCTCAAGTGGTAGAGCGCTTGCCTTGAGCTGAAGAACTGTGGGACAGCGCTCAGGCCCAGAGTTCAAGCTCCACTACTGACAAAAAAAAATTTTAAAAAGAAGAAACCCCTTTGTAAAACTACATAAAGATAATAATTTTGAAAAAGAAAGAAGATATTGGTATTTCAACATTCTTTATTGACAAAAAGATTCTTTATTACAAAAAAATGTGAATCATTTTTCTTCATGCAGCTAGGACCTTCTTATTTGGTAACCTTGATAGTATACATTTGTTTAAGATGAGAAAGATTTAAATAACACAATATTTCCTAAGTATTTAAGAGTATGAGTAGATTTTGTGACAAGATGTGCAGATTCTATTCTGTCTATATTTAGACTCAGAATATGTAATCAGAATATGATATAACATAAAGCCTTAAGTCTTTTAATACCAGAATAATAATCAGTGTCAGACTACTGATTAATATTTACTATTTGCTAAATAAACTCATAATCACAACTCCTTCCAGGACTCCTTTGAAATGAAATTGTTATTTGTAAAAATATACTTAAGTTCCATTTCTCACAAAGCCATAAGTTTCTACAAAATGTTTCCCACAAACCAAGAGCATCACTTAGTTGAGGATTGGAGAAAGGGTCAAGGCAATAAAATTAACTCAAGGAAAATAGAGAAGTTACTGTCAACTCACACTTGGGATGTCTTGTTGATTTTTCGGTGCAAGGCCAGATAATTACAAAAACTTTAAAGTAATTACTTTTGTTAAGAAAATTACAGGGTTGGGAAAGTGGCTCAGTGGTAGAGTGCTTGCCTTGCATGCATGAGGCCTTGGGTTCGATTCCTCAGCACCACATAAGCAAAAAGAAAAAAGCTGGAAGTGGCGCTGTGACTCAACTGGTAGAGCCCTAGCCTTGAGCTGAAGAGCTGAGGAACAGCACCCAGGCCCAGAGTTCAGGCCCCAGGACCGGACCAAAAAAAAAAAAAGAAAATTAAAATTACAAAAATAAAAGAAAAAGAATCAAATGTGTAGTATACAGGGCATAGTGTTTGAATGTGAGGTCATGATATTTAGGTTTTAATTGGAATTTCTCAATTTCTATATTTCGATCTGGCTTTTTAAAAATTACACACATATGTATATACGCAGACATTAACTAAAGTATGACATATGCAATGGAGGATTACAATGGTGTAATCCTTCTGAATGAATAATTTAACAGTTTAACAAAATGAATGCCAGAAAGCTGGAACTTGTGTTGTCAAATTGGGTATAGTCAAGAGCTGGGGTACAGATGAGGAGAGAGATGAAGGATGCACAACTATAGTCATACTATTCAATGCGTGTATGTGAAAATGGAACCAAGTATATTGAGGGAGTGGTGTGGTTGAGAGATTGGGGAGAAGGTTTAGTGATTTACTTGCCCTCTTTGCAGATGACATGATCTTGTACTTAAAGAATCCCACAGACTCCTCTCCCAAATTACTTGATTCAAAACATTGGCAAAGTAGCAGGGTATAAAATTAACCCTCAAAAATAAATGGCTTTTCTGTATGCCAACAATGAGAAGAGCATGGCTGAAATCAGGAAAGCAACTCCATTAATAATAACCCCACAAAAAATAAAATACATAAGAATTAACTTAACCAAAGAAGTTAAGGACCTCTATGATGAAAAATCAAAGCAGAACTTAGAAAGTGGAAAAAGCTCCCATGCTCCTGGATTGGAAGGATCAACATTGTGAAAAGGCAATATATCTCAAGGCATATTCAATGTGATACCTATCAATATTCCAACCTCATTCTTCAAGGAAATAGAAGAGGCAATCCAAAACTCCATATGGAACAATACAATACCCTAAATAGCAACAGTGCTAGAGGAATATCAATACCAAATTTCAAACTCTACTACAAAGCCATAGTAATCAAAACAGCTTGGTACTGGCACAAGAACAGACCTGAGGACCAATGGAATTGAACTGAGGACCCAGAAATGAACCCACAGACCTATAACCACCTAATCTTCCATAAGAGAGCTAAAAAAATAGAATGGAAGAAAGACAACCTCTCCAGTAAATGGTGCTGGTAAAATTGGTTAATCACCTGTAGAAAACTAAAGCTAAATCCTTATATATCACCCTGCTACAGAATCAACTCCAAATGGATCAAAGACCTTGGAGTCAAAGCAGACCCCAGAAAACATTACAGGAAAGAATAGGAGAAACCCTAGGTTTCCTTGGCACAGGCCAAAGTTTTCTTAATAGAGACCCAGAAATACAACAAATCAAAGAAAAGTTGGGACTGCATGAAGTTGCAGAGTTTCTACATGGCAAGGGACATACCAAGAAAGATCGATAGAAAGCCCACGAATTGGGAAAAGATCTTCACTAGCCATACAACAGACAATGGTCTCATATGTAAAATATACTTGGAACTCAAAAAATTAAATCCCCCAAGAACAAATCCTCAAAGAAAAGACTGCCCAATAAATAAATGGGCTAAAGACATAAAAAGAAAGTTTTTTGAAGAGGAAATAAGAATGGCCAATAGACACATGAAGAAATGCTCAACCTCCCTAGCCATAAAAGAACTGCAAATCAAAACAACACTGAGATACCACTTCACCCCAGTTAGAATATCTATAATCAAAAACTCTAATAACAACAGATGCTGGAGGGGATGTGGACAGAAGGGAACCTTACTGCATTGTTGGTGGGAGTATAAATTTGTTCAACCACTTTGGAAAGTATTATGGAGGTCCCTCGAAAGACTCCATATAGAGATCCCCTATGGCCCAGCAATCCCACTTTTGGGCATTTACCCAAATGGTCACAAATAAGACCATACTAAAGCTATCAGCACAACTATGTTCATTGCTGCCTTATTTACCATAACTAAAATATGGAACCAACCCAGATGCCCCTCAGTAGAGGAATGGATCAAGAAAATGTGGTATATATACACAGTGGAATTCTATGCCTCCATCAGAAAGAATGACATTGCCCCATTTGTTAGGAAATGGAAAGACTTGGAAAAATTATATTAAGTGAAGTAAGCCAGGCCCAAAGAAACATAGGTTCCATGGTTTCCCTTATTTGCATTAATTAGTATGTGTCTGAGACAAGCAGCAAAGGTCAGATAAGATGATGCTAAGTGAGTCCTACATGCAAGTTCATGTTTTTAATGTTGTCTGTCTTCTGTGCTGTTCCTGTAAGTTTGCTATTAAAATACATTAAACTATAAAAAAAGATGATGCTAAGTGAAATGAACTCCAAGATAAAGATATAGTGATTTTTTTTCTTTCTTGCTATTGTTTCTAGCGTATTTATAATGTAATGTACCATGTGATTTTTTTTTGTTGCTTTGTATGTCTCTCCGCCACAGTATAGCCTCTGTTTTCTCTGTATTTGATGTTGGTATAATTTGGGGAGGGGAAGGGAAAAAACAAATTGTTTAAATAGGGATATGGGTTGACCCATTGTAACAATGAGATGTACAAGTCTCTATGTCTAAAAACAAACTTTACAATTTAGGCAGGGCGGAAGTGTAGTTATGGAGATGGGAGGGAAGGGATGGTAGGGGAAAAATAAAGGAGGAGGCAACAATGTTTGCTAAGAAATGTACTCATTACCTTGGTCATGTAACTATAACCCCTCTGTACAGTATTTTCACAATAAAAATCTTATTAAAAATAAAATAAATAAAAAGTGTAATCAAACTACAATGGAAAGGAGGACTCCAAGTTATTAGTTTAGGAATCTTGCCCATTGGCCATCCATAAGTAATTCCTGAAATGTTCACGACAATAAACAGCAGTACAATTATCACACTAATAAACATCAGAGGAGCAGGTGCAATAAGGTTGTCACCTACAGGGTATAGTGTTTGAAGAGGAAGACTGGAGAGAGAGTTAGCTTGGAGAGGAAACTCCAGAGTTGGGTACTGTGGAGCATTAATTACAGTTAATAATTTTCAAAATGCTTAGAGTGCTATTTACTTATATTTGCCATTTGAATACATACACCACAAATAAATTAAAAGTACCTTTATCCCTCCACCCCTCTCCTTGCTTTTCTGTCTCTGGGTTCAGAAGGCCAGCGCTATGCAGTTCTGGTCTCTCATTCTATCCATGTCTCAGAAGCAATCTCCATGGGACCAGTCCTATCCTCACATTCTCAAAACATTTATCATTACTTGCTTCTTCCATGGAAAAATTCTTCCTCTAAATTCACATCCTCACCTGTGCCTTATCTATCCCCTTTCTTCCCAAAGAAGCTGCTAGAAACAGGAAAGTCTAACACTCTTCTCAGTTGTCTTAGGTCCTTAACCTACTCTGTGGACATGCTTTATTCTTCCTACAGTGTTGAGCCAGCCATGCTTCTATATTGGTAAGCAATGTCCATGTTTCAGGCTTGAGTTCAAGTCTCATTTATTCACATGGAAGATCCAGGCACATAGACCTCCCAGGAATCAGTGTATACCTGAGAAGACTCATTGTGTTTGAGATTTATCCTGATTCTTGTTTCTCCAGAATTCTTTTCCATTGCTGTGTAGGCAATGCCACAACTTACTTCTATTTGTGTTACTATTTCTTTAGTTTTCTTTATTGTTACTGACTTTTGTCGATACAATTGTTTGTTGATACAATACTGTTAACTCACCTAGATATTTATACTGATGCAAATACACAACTGTGTGGAAGAGTAAGATCTTATACCTGGAATATATATATCTGTATCTTTGATGATGTACATAACCTAAAAATGAAGCCACAAATGCTCCTAACGTAACCCCTATTTTTACTGTATTTGAGGTTGGTACCCTGCATCATGTATATACACTTCTCTAATTTGGGGAGGGGAAGGGAAAAAACAAAATGCTTAAATAAGGATACAAGTTAACCCGTTGTAACAATGAGATGTACAAAACACTATGTTGAAAATTAAGTTTACAACCTCAGGTGGGGGGGGGGAGGATGGGGAAGTGGAGGGGGTAGTTGTGGAGGTAGGAGGGAAGGGACGGTAGGGAGAAAACAAAGGAGGAGGCAACAATGCTCAATAGGAAACGTACTCATTACCTTGCTTATGTAATTGTAACACCTCTGTACAACATTTTTACAATAAAAAATATACAAAAAAGAAGTTTTGCTTCCATTGGGCATTCTGTATAAGAATTTATCTTGGACTTGAGTGTGGTGACACACATGTGTAATCCCAGTACTGAGGAAAGATCACAACTCTCAGGCTGGTATGTCTATGTAGCCAGTCTGAATCTCAGAAGATCAAAAGCCTAGCAAAGAAATGGAAAGGTTCATAATGCTGCATGTGTTTTTAAACACAGTCTATGTAAGCACGATTACTGCCTCTGGAGAACACTTCAGTGTGAAGTGATGTCTGGTAGTTTAACTTATAATTCCAATGAATTTGTGGTATAAACTAAATTTCCATCAAGAGTGAGAAACAGCTTGTTGGCCAGAATTTTATGATGAAGACTTAAAATTTCCATGCTCATGTAATTTTTAGGTAGGGACAGCCATGAGAGAAAGAAGGGAGGGCGCAGCAGCCAGGACCTCTCCACTAGATTGCCTATTTGTCATCTGATGGTCAGGCAAAGTAGACAGACACTGCCTTAAACATACCCATTGTAAATGAAGGTGTAAGCAAAAGGTGAAAAGTCCTGCTTTCACAGTTGAAATTTCTTTAAGATCATAGATCACAATTTTGGCCAAATTGGAGTGATCACATGATATTTACTACAGATAAAGGGGGAAAGAGAAGGTGCATTCCAAATTTCAGTTAACATCCAGATTGGCTGTTTGTAACTTTGGTTATTGGGAAGATGACAAATGACAGGTAGGCCACAGTTGGAAGATACACTTGAGTATGAAAATGTTCACTGTTGCCAGGTGCCAGTGGCCCATGCCTGTAATCCTAGCTACTCAGGAGGCTGAGATCTGAGGATCATGGGCAGGAAAGAGACTGGGAAGGAAAGTTCATGAGACTCTTATCTCCAATTAACCACCAGAAAACCAGAAATGGTGCTGTGGCTCAAGTGGTAGCGCACTTGCCTTGAGCTGAAGCACTGAGGGATAGCAGCCAGGCCCAGATTTCAAGACCCATGATTGATGGGGGAAAAGAAAAGAAAAAGAAAAAGAAAATGTCCATTGTCATTAGCACATGAAAAAATAGGTTGCAATCATCATGTATAATGTGAACTCATTTCTGGCAAATAAATAAATAAATAAGATACACATATGAGTGAAAATGAATTAATTGATTTCTGTACGTATATGCAACTCTCTCTCTCTCTCTCTTTTGCTGGTACCAGAATTTGAACTCAGGGCCTTGATCTTGGGTATTTTCCTTGCTTAATTAATGCTCTTCCACTTCAGCCATATCTCTAGTTTGACATGTTGCTGGCTAATTCAAAATGAAGTCTCTGAAATTTTTCTCCTCATACTAACTTCAAACAGGATGCTCCAGGTCTTAGTCTCCTGAATAGCTAGGTTACAGATGAGTTTTACACATTTATTTCTTTGTGTCTTTAAAATCAATAATGAATGTATTTGATCTTTGGCTAGTAGCCACCATCCTCAAAGGATCCACAGCTCTAAGGTTAGAGCTGAAGGAAGAATAGACATGAGAACAGAAAAAGAGCTTGGTGAGGCAATCTGGGCAGAATTTCCTCCTTCAATAGTGGTTCTGCAGTGCTCACCATGGCCTCGAACCATGTGTTCAGGCCCCTAGACAGTACAGCACCATGGCCTTGACGTCCTCAAGGGCATCACATTATGGCCAATTGTATTTGGAAGACTTGAATATCAGCAGTGTACTGTTTCCCTATATTTTGTCTCATTCATTCACCCATTAAATAAGTAATGTATACTTAAAAGATGTCAGACAACTTGCCTAAGTGTTGTAGCTATTCCAACAAGCAAAATAAGAAAAACAAAGCCTAAACCTGACATCGAAGAATAAAGAAAGAACAAATAAAGTAATAGGTACAGGGAAACTCAGTAGCTCAAAAGAAAGAGATAAATGCTTTGTAGAACTATAAAGCTTGGGAAAAGGTGCAGAATGTCTGAGCGCAGTCTAATCCATAATAACATCCCTGACAATGTTGCAGTTCAGCAAAGATTTGAAGGAAAGAAACCAGCGTCCAAGAGCAGAGTTTCAGTAGCGTAGATTCTCAAGTCAAAGGAGTCTCTTACTGATGGCCCTCATGCTGCTTCTTCACGTAGTTGCTCTTCTGCAAGAAGCACTTGGTCATCTCTGTGTACAGACCAAGATACTCCTCTAGTAAGAACATCAAATCCATTAACATCCCTGCCATCATCCTGTTAAAGGTCTTGACACTCCAGTCATATTCTGAAATATTTATGGTTAAAAGGTAAATCTACCAGTTTTGTGGAATATATTTTAACCCATAAACTGTCTACACAATGTGAATATGTAGATGTCTATACTGCATTTTATTTATTCACTTATGGTTTAAACTTTCAGCAAGGATTTTAGCATCACATAGTTAAAGGGAAGAGAAATAGAAAAAGAGAAATAAATATTTCCTACCCACTCTACCCCCACTCCCAGCAGGGAATGAGAGTTGATGTGTCCTCAAGTACATTTTAGAATCAGAGGAGCCTGTAATAAATGTGTAATGTATGTTAGCTGTTAGGTGTTCCTGGCAGGCAGATGTCAATCAAGAAGATGAATGAAGTTGCCTTTGAGATATTCATTCCTCCTCATGAGGGCTGATCACAGGACAGAGCAAGAACTTCTTGGGTTCAGTAAAAGAAATACTAGAGATAGCAAAATCCGGTTTAAATGGTGTTACTAATTCGAGAAAAGATTTCTAAATGCCAGCAGATGTGGTATAGAATGCACTAGATTTGTGCTCTCCTTTGAGCACTATCAAAGAATTCATTTGCATTGGCAGAGCTTTATTTGCCTTTTACTTTTTTCTTTGATTTGTTATAATCTTTAGGTAATTGTCTTTTAAAAGTGCAGCACTGATGTGATTTCTAACACAAGTTCACAGAGCTAAGAAATGAGTGGTTAATGCATCATTGGATTAACATCCAATATTAAATTAAATGACCTTTCCCTTTTCATTTTGTAACTCTCTTAGGAAAAGGAATCAGAGGATCATCAGAGAAGGGTGGGTTAATTTCTTGCACAGTGGCCAGGGTGCTGAGACTTTTACTTCAATATAATTTCATTCCCAGGGGAGTCATTTTTTTCATCCTCAAAAAAAAATAAATTACTATTTTGTTCACTCCTTCAACTCTTTACTTCATTCATTCATTCATTGAACAAGGATTTATGGAGCTTATGCAACAGGAAATTGGATGTGTAAACTTGCTCTCTAAACTGAGGAGTTTTTCAGTTTAGCTAGAATTGTTAAACTAATATCATATAACATTGGGGGCAGCTGAGGCAGAATTTAAAATGGAGAAAAATAGGGCTTTGTCACAAGGTGGTGCCTCTTGACTTGCTGGTCACAGCAGGATGGTGACACTGGCCAGAGCAAGGGAGATTTCAGGTCAGCATGCCTGCGCAGGGACTCAGCAGGCTTGGCTAAAGAAGACACAGCAACCTGACCTGGTTCTTCATCCGTGGCACATTGCAAAGTGGCAGTAGGATGCCAGGACATTCCTCAAAGCTGGACTGGGTAAGTGAGGGCTGGAGGCATGATCATTAGAAATCAGGGTTTCTAAGAACACACTGCTACTCTGGGGTGCTTCTTTGGTGGGATATTTCCCGCATAACAGAAATGTTGGATTCTTTTTTCTCTAAAATAGCTATTTCATTCTGGGAATCACTCAATGGTGAAAACCTCTAAAGACATAAGTTGTTACTGCCTATATGATTAAGTAACCTACCCACAACCACAATGCACATGCCTAGTAAGGTTGTCAGAAGAATACTGAGTGCTCATTTTCTCTCTTCCTCTATGTGTGTGTGTTTGTGTGTGTGTGTGTGTGTGTGTGTGTGTGTTTTACTGGGATTGAAGCCGGGGCCTCTTAGAAGCCACATTAGGCAAGGGTTCTACCACTTAAGCTATATCCTTAACTACCCCCATTTTGTACCAGACCTAGTGCTTGAACTCAGGGCATAGGTGTTATCACTAAACTTTTGTGTTCAGGCTAGACCTCTACTCCTTGAGTCACAGCTTCATGTCTGGCTATTTTGGTGGTTAATTGGAGAAAAAAAGTATCATGAACTTTCGTGCCTGGGCTGGCTTCAAACCATAGTCCTAAAATCTCAGCCTCCGGAGTAGCTAGAATTATAGATGTTAAGCCACTGGTGCCTGGCCTTCTCCAACCTTTTTATTTGCATTTTGTTTTCGAGATAAGGTCTGACTACCTTTGCCTAGGATGTCTTGAATTTGGATTCCTCCTACCTCCACCTCCAAAGTAGCTGACATTATAGGTGTGAACCACCTCACCCGACTTCTCTCCAGTAATTATTTTGCAGAGGTTCTCAAGAATGGATTTTGGATATTTCCACTTCTGATAACTGGATTTTTTGACATTCCTGTAGTAAAATGAAGTGATTATGTTGCTAATGGAAGTAAAACTCACATTGTGTGTAAGTAATGACTTCAGAGCTCTGAAGTCAGCTCATTCACAAAGTTACAGACTACCTCTCTTCAGTTTCAAAAGTTTTCCCCCAACCTAGAAGGATATTCCACGCACTTTAAGTACTCAGGCCTGTTTCTACCCTTGCTGTCTAACTGACAATACTAATCTTTTCTTCTGTCTCTATGGCTATACCAGTATTTCATATAAAGGAATTCATACAGTATGAAAACTCTCAAGCTTATTTTTATGTCTGCCTAACAGAAATAAATTCCTGCCTAAATAATATTCTGTTAAGTGTATTTAATGCTCAGACATTTATGCTCATGATTATAATCACAGTTACTCAAGAAGCTGAGATATGAGAAAGAGATTCAGAGCCAACCTAGGTTGAAAAATTTTGAAAGATAGTTACCTCCAGTTAAGTAGATTAAAAAAAAACTGGAAATGTGGCTCGAGTGTAGATTGGTAGCCTTAAGCAGTAAAGCTAAGCAAGAGCTCAAGGCCCTGAGTTCAAATCTCAGTACCACTGCGCATGCACGCACTGACACACACACAAAATGTATATAATGTAATTGGATTTGTTTTCTTTATCCATTATTTTCTTGCTAGAAATTTAGGTTATTTTACTTTTACCCATTATGAATAATGGGGCTGCTAGCTATGTTTACATTTCTACACAGATGTATAAAACCTAATATGCTTCTGCTTCTTAAGTGTGTGGCTGGAATTAGAATTGCACTGTCATGGGATATTTTTGTAACCTTTATTAATTTCTCTGTTTCTGATGTTACTTTTCTTCTCGCCACACTCACTTCTGTAAAATGCTATCTCTATGATTTCATTTTATATATCCTTCGTGACAAATGCAGTTGAATATATTTTCTGTGAATGTTGGCCGTTTGTGTATTTTTTTTGTAGAAACATGTCTTCAATCCATTGTTTAAAAGAATAGTCTTTTAGTTGTTGAGTTGTAAGAATTCCAAGAGTTCTTTATATAACCTAGGCCATTATCTGATTTATAATTTGCAAAGTATGATTTTCCATTGTTATCAAGAAAGTACTTTCTTGATAAAATTTCATTTTATTATATTTAGGCCAGTGATTTATTTTGAGTTAATTTAATTTGTTCTGTTGTCTCATACAGAATAGAACATAAAAAGCTTTGCATTGTGTTATTGTGTGGACTACACTTAACTTCTAACTGCATACTTTACAAATTAAGCAAAATCCATATAATCAAACTGAATTCTTCAATACTCAAACTGTAACAACAATAAATACTTATTTCTAGTTTTGTATTTCTCCATGTAAAAGTCCTTCTACTGATTCATCATGTGTTCCAGGTTTATCTCAGCCATATCTGTTTGTTGAAGCATTTGCTGTGTAAACAATGCAACAACAGAACCAAGTCTCTTTAAAGTGCTGGTTCTTTTCAGGATTTGCTCATTGCTCAAAACATGGAACCTTGGAAAAACCCATGACCCAGAGAACATCAGCTGACACAGTACAGAATGCCTTGATGCATACCTCCTTACAGTGAAACTGTGACCCAGCCTATCTTCAAAGAGAAGCTTCTCTGAAATGCTCAAGTAATTTAGAACAAAATAGGTATAAAAATAATGAGTGGTGGAGGAAAGAACCATGATAAGATGCAGATTTTAAACTTTTACCAAAACCTTGCAAATAGATTTGTTTGAAGAAATTGGAAGAAGTTTGTACAATTAAAGACTCAGCTTCAGTAACTTCATAGTGAATACTCCTCGAGTTTATAAGTGTCTGTTGATGGATTTTGTTTGTTTGTCTGTTTGTTTCCTGGTTCAAGGGCTTGATCTTAGTCACACTCACTGGCTTTGATTATTCAATCTGGCTCTCTATCTCTTGTGTCACACTTCCAGCCCATGCTTTCATTTTACTGGTTAATTGGAGATGGAGTCAGGAAGATTTTTCTGCCTATGTTGTCTTTAAACAGTGATGATCTGACCTTAGTTTTCTGAGTAAGTAAGATTACAGGTGGGATCCACCAATCCCAGCTTAAGGAAATCTTTGAATTCCACTCCATTTGTGTGACACAACTCCTTGAATTGTTTTGTATTCAATTTCCAATAAAATATTTAAGCAGGGTTAAGTGGGGCACAATGGTGCAACCATATTATTTTAACCTTGGAATAGAGCAAATCTCTCACCAGATATAGCTCTGGGATCCAAGCAAAGGCAGAATCTCTAGGGGAAATATTTTCAAAGTCCAGCCATCTCTCCAGTCTCAAATACAGATGAGAAATGTCTCTTGCTTTTGGTGATCTATATTCAGTTCTGGATTTAATCTTTCTGCAGAAGTTTTCAACCTATACTCTCTGATCCCAGTAGGAGAGTGCAGTGAAATTTCAGCCAGTCAGTTTAAGAAGGTACCATTGCTCACCAAAATTGTGTTTTTCAAGAATTGTTTTTCATGCTGATGATATGGTTCAGTGGTAGGGTATTTGCTTTTCCTGCCTGAGGTTCTGAGCTCAAACTTCAGTAGTGGCACCAAAAAAGAATAATTTTTATAGACTTACACCATAGAAGGAAGCTTACAGAGAAAAAACTTATTCACATAAAAAACACTGAGTATATATCACCTGCCTGAAGCATGCTAGGTACACATGTGTATAAGAATGACAGAGTTTTAGCTTTCTTGAATGTTAAGTCTAGCAAGTGACGTGAGGAATAAGTTAATATTTAATTCACTGATAATAAAATTGGTGAAATAAAGAAAGGCAGGACCTTCTTTAAAAAGGTAGATTTACAAAATTATACTTGTTCAATATCTGCGGTACTTTTAAAGTCACTCTAAGAAACGTTTAGTATCTCTGTTTCCATTTTGTATGAAGAGAGAGGCATATGTAATTTTGATAGAATAAAATATCAAACAGAACGACAACAAACATCACTTGCGTACTAGAGTTATCAATCCATTTGGATAGCTATGACAAAATTCCATCATTCACCATAGCCAGTTTATGGAAACAACCAAAATGCCCTTTAATGGACAACATTAAATGATGTAAGCCAGGTTCAGAGAGACAACGAATTCATGTTTTCTCTCATATGTAGAAGTTAGATCTAAATTGTAAAAATATATGCTAACAAACATAGGGTCATATACATACATACAAAAACATTAAAAAATGTTTACTGAAGTATGGTACATACAGGAGAGGATTCCAATGATGTGACTCCCTTGAACAATTAACTTACAGTTTAACAAAAAGAATACCAAGAAGTTGGACTATGTATTGTCAGGGGAAGGGAAATGAGGACAAGGGAAGGTGGTAGGCAAATGGTACATGTATGAGTATGTATATGTGAAAATTAAACCAGGTAAATTGAGGGGATGGGTGGGGTTGGGAAGAGATGTGGAAGAATGATGAAAGGTGTGACATTAATCGACATGACTAGCACTCACAAAATTGTCATGATGAATTCAAACTCTTTTGTACAACTGTTTAAGTATAATAAAAATAAAAAATAAACAATCTCATCAACTATGGCTTATAAGCAACAAAAACTCTAGAGCATAACAAAGCTCAAGCGCCAGGCAAGGGCCTATATCCTAATTAAGAGGTGGCTATTTAAGGCTCTGCCATAACTAGGAATCTTTGAGGTTGCCATTTTCAAACAGGTCATCATTATTTATTTACTTCTAAGGATCTCTTTATAAGAGTAGGAATCCCCCAGGATTGACTCACACGTCAAGGCCAAGCCTCTTAATAGCTTGGCCATTGGTAATTAGAATTTCAACATATGGATTTGGGGAGGCAAAACATTTCTTTCATAATAAGGTCCACAAGGGAAAGGACGCATGTCAAAATCAGCATTAACTCAAATAGGATCAGCACAGTCCAGAAGGCTTCAGGTGCATGGGAGGGGTGTTGGTCTGCTTGTATTTCTGACAGCCACAGGGGAAAGAGTCAACAATCATCCACAGTGGCAGCCGTGGTCGCACTGAAATAGCTCTAGAGGTCTTTAAGATCATCTTAATGAGAGCTGAAAGGTGTGAATTATTAAGCAATGGGATTTCTGTCAGCTGTCACTGTCACCTGTGTGATCATTCAGCTGCTAAGATTCTATAGAGCATAACCTGGTTTTAATGACTCACAAGGTACAAAGAGGGGCAGCCGTCACGCACATTAAATCCACAAATCCTGTATCATAAGAGTCAGGATTTTTTTCCTGGGGAATTCAAATGTCATTAAATCTCAATGAAACTAAAATTAGATACATCATTGTTGGTGAAGAATTTTGAGCTGTTATCTTCTAAAAGTTCATATTGTCAACTTATAGAATTGTGGTCCAACTGTATTGCCTTAAATTCTATGTGTTATAAAATAGCCCGTGTTCTAAACTCTCAAGATTAATATCAAAAAAATTACTAGGAATAGTTGAGTCCAAAAAAATTATATGTGTAAGTCTGATATTGATTAGCCAGGTAATTTTCTCCTAATAAAGCTATTTTTTATCCCTCCTGACTACCCTAAACATTTGAGAGAAAGTCACTCTGTTTCTTTAGTTATCCTAACATTTTCCAATACAATTATCCCTCATTATCCATGTAGGATGGATCTAACACCCGCTGGAGATTCTAAGATACTCAAGTGTCTGCCATAAAATGCCATAGCATTTGCATAGAATGTGTTCATATTTTTGCATTTTATAAAACCTGATACCATGAAAATGTTAGGTAAATACTTATTACAGCAATTTATCTATAGAACAATAATAAGAAAAATGTCTTTAGTACAAGTTTACAAAATGTATTTATATATCTTTTTTTCAATTTTTTTGATTGGTTGAATTCACAGGTGTGGAGCCCAATATGCAGGACCAATTGTGTATGTCATTACATTCATTAGGTTTTTACCTTTCAGTTCAACCTCACCTTCTGTGGCCTGCTTGACAAAGTTGGGGTTTGGGCACTGTGGCCACATTCCTATTTCCCAGCTTATGTCTATTCTGGAAGAAAGGAGAGGGAAGAAAGTAGAGAGGCTGGGAAGCAGGAAGGAGGAGCAATGACAGGAAAGGGAGAGATTTGGATGTCTTGTCCCCTGTAATTCTCATTTACTCATCATCATTATGACATGTCATCATTCTGGTGGCTGCTGTTCTCTGTCTAGGTCCTGATGAGGAGATCAAAGCACGTCTTATCTTTTCTCTCCTTTCTTTCTTTTTTTTTTTTTTGCTGGTTCTGGAGTTTAAACTGAGGGCCTGGACACTGTCCTTGAGCCTCTTTGGACTTAAGGCTAGCACACTACCACTTGAGCCACAGTGCCACTTCTGGCTTTTTCTGAATACTTTATTGGAGATAAAAGTCTCACAGACTTTCCTTCGCAGGCTGGCACTAAACTGTGATACTCAGATCTCAGCTTCCTGAGTGTGAGCCACTGGCTCCTGGCTCTCAAGGCACCTCTTTTGAGTGCTAAGAAGATTGCCAATCCAGCCTCTTTCTGACAAAACCACCTGTTGGCCTACCCCTTAAAAATTTATTGCAGAGGTAATATACAAAAGGGTTACAGATACTTACATAAGTCAGATAATGAGTACATTTCTTTTCGAACATTGTCACCTATTCCCTTGTTTTCTGCCAGTGTTTTCCCTCTTGATCGCTCTCCTGCATGAGTTGTATAGTTGTATAATTTGTCTAGTGAGCATGATGGCTGCATTGGTTCATCCTTTGACCCACTATTTCTCTATTCCCCCTTACCTTCCCCAAAATATAAATTTACATACAAGACAAAAAGTACAGAAATCAAACGGTGACAAAAGGGGAAAAAAACACAAAATAGTAAAGTAAAAAAATCTCTTGTTTCCATCTCTTGGAGTTCATCATATGCACATAGCTATTGAACCCTTGTGATCCTCTCCTAAGATTATCCTCCTTTAGGCCAGGTGCCGGTGGCTCACGCCAGTAATCCTAGAGACTGAGAAGGCTGAGATCTGAGGATCACAGTTCAAAGCCAGCCCAGGCAGAAAAATCCCCGAAAATCTTATCTCCAATAAATTACTAGAAAACTGGAAGTGGCACTGTGGCATAAGAGGTAGAGCACTTGCCTTGAGTTGAAGAGTGCAGGGACAGCACCCAAGCCCAGAGTTCAAGCCCCACGACCGACAAAAAAAAAATCCTCCTTTGGTCTCAGAGTGTAAATGTTTAGAGTTCTGTTTAATTTATCATGTCCAAGGGTAGTTTTATTGTCTTTTACCTTCCAGTGTGTTTACTTATAGATTTATAGGCACATCACTATCCACTCCTTTTCAATATAGTACTGGAATAACTAGAAATAGCAATAAAGCAAGAGACAAACATAGAGGGGATCCACTTAGGCAAAGAAGTAAAATTCTCCCTCTTTGCAGATGACATGATCTTGTATTTAATGAATTCTATAGATACCTCTCCTCAGTTACTTGAGCTGATCTAATGCTTTGGAAAAGTAGCATGGTATTAAATTAACCCACAAAAATCAGTAGTTTATACACATGTGGAAAAATGATTTTAGATCATTATGTATCACCCTGCACCAGAATCAGTTCTAAATAGATCAAAGACATCAATGTAAGACCAGATACCCTGAAAATATTACAGGAAGGGATAGGGGAAACACTAGTGCTCCTTGGCACAGGTCAAAACCTCCTAAGACCCAGAATCACAACAAATCAAAGAGAGTCTGGATAAATGGCATTGCATTAAAATAAAAGGTTTCTGCATGGCAAATGATATAGCTAACAGGAAAAATAGAAAGCCCACAGATTGGGAAAAGATCTTCACTAGCCATACATCAAACAAAGGCCTCATATGAAATATATATATATATATATATACATATATATATAATATAGTTTAAGCTCAAAAAATTAACCCCCCAAAAACAAATCTTCAAAGAAATAATCACTCCAATAATAAGTGGGCTAAAGACGTAAAGAAAGAATTCTCCAAAGAAGAAATAAGAATGACCATAGACACTTGAAGAAATGTTCAACATCTCAGGCCATAAAAGAAATGCAAATCTGAAACTGCAGAGCTTCTGCATGGCAAAGGACATAGCTAGCAAGATCAATAGAAAGTCCATGAACTGGGAGAAGATTTTCACTAGCCATAAAACAGACAAGGGTCTCATATCTAAAATATACTTGGAACTCAAAAAATTAAATCCCCAAACAACAAATCCTCAAAGAAACAACTGCCCCATAAATAAGTGGGCTAAAGACTTAACAAGAAACTTCTCTGAAGAAGAAATAAGTTGGCCAATAGAGACATGAAGGAAATGTTCAACCTCTCTAGCGATAAAAGAAATGCAAATCAAGACAACATTGAGATTCCAGCTCACCCCAGTTAGAATGTCTAGAATCAAGACATCTAATAACAACAGATGCTGGAGGGGATGTGGACAGAAAGGAACCTTACTGCATTGTTGGTGGGAATGTAAACTTGTTCAACCACTTTGGAAAGCAGTATGGAGGTTCCTCAAAGACTCCATATAGAGCTCCCCTATGACCCAGCAGTCCCACTTTTGGGCATTTACCCAAATGTTTACAAACAAGACCACACTAAAGCTACCAGCACATCTATGCAGCATTATTTATGATAGCTAAGATCTGGAACCAATCCAGATGCCCCTCAGTAGATGAATGGATCAAGAAAATGTGGTATATATACACAATGGAATTCTATGCCTCCATCAGAAGGAATGACATTGCCCCATTTGTTAGGAAATGGAAAGACTTGGAAAAAATTATATTAAGTGAAGTAAGCCAGGCCCAAAGAAACATAGGTCTCCTGGTTTCCCTTATTTGCAATAACTAGTATCTGTCTAGGACAAGCAGACGTGGTCCAATGCTATGTACATATGACCATATAAGATGATGCTAAGCAAAATGAACCCCAAGTTAGGGACACAATTGGGTTCATCTTTCTTTCTGTTGTTTTTAATATAGTTATAATGTACCATGTGCTTTTGTATGTTCTTCCCCCGTGGTATAACCCCTGTTTTCACTGTATTTGATTCCGGAGCCCTGCATCTTGTATATACATTTTTCTAATTTGGGGAGGGAAAGGGGAATAACAAAATGCTGAAATAAGGATACTGGTTGACCCACTGTAGCAATGAGATGTACAAGACACTATGCTGAAAATAAACTTTACAACTTCTGTGTGGGAGGGAGGGTGGTGGAGAGTTGGGGAGGGAAGGGATGGTAGGGGTAAAACAAAGGAGGAGATAACAATGTTAGATAGGAAATATGCTCATTACCTTACTCATGTAACTGTAACCACTTTGTACAGTATTTTTACAATAAAATATATACAGAAAAAATGCAAATCAAAACAACATTGAGTAGAATTGCTGGGTCATATGGAAGGTCTATGCTTAGTCTTCTGAGAAACCTCCATACTCCTTTTCAGAATGGTTGAACAAGTTTATACTCCCACCAACTGTGTAGTAGTTTCTAATATTGAGGCAACAAATACAAATAAAGAATTTATTTTTCAATCTTTGTTTTCCTTAAACTGACTTAAAAATGCCAATTTTTGACATAAATACAACTTGTATCATTTGTACTTAATATAATATTTATATTTAAGATTGAGAATTAGTCTGTAATGTTATAGGAAACATTTTTCAATGGTGAGATTTCCATTTTGGGGAAAGAAAACACTAATCGTTAGGAAATAAATGGCAGCTTTTAGCTCATACAATTATTAGGAAAATTATCTCTATTCTTCAAACACCGTAAGACTTTGAACAATGTGTATGCATCCCAGATAATATTATTTCCCTGTAAGTTTATGTCATTTCATGGGCATCATTTGTTACAAGTGTCATGAACTATACAATGATTGATACTTTGAAAGGACTGAGTCAATCTAAGATCAGTTAAGTCATCACATAAATAAATGCCTCTCTCGGTGAGTGTAAGAATGAGGACCGAATTCTAAAAGAGAGATGGCATGCACAGGAAAAGGAACAATAGAAATTCTTTGGTCTACATTAATCACATGACTTCACATGCTTGAACATGGGTTCATCTATGTCCATATTGATTAGGCTGTAAAATCACCAGCTCTGTAAATGTGGTGCTTGAAATACCATTTTTTCCCTTGAAAAGTATCCAAGACATGAATAGACATAGATTATTAACTAACTGGCAATGGTTCAATACATCAGATGTTAAATTTTAAATGTTAAATAATGACATCATTTATCCAAACCTTTTAGCTAAAGGAGATGAGAAGAGAGGAAGACTGATAAGACAGATTTTATACAATGAAATGGTAGTTTGGCCTTGAATGCTCCTTTAACAGGGCACAGGTGACAATAATGAGTTATATCTCAAAGAAGCAGTAGACACCAGTAGTGAAACTTCATTCTATTTTTCACATGCTAGATTCCTCTCTCTGAGGATGGAATTTTCCTTTCTTTCTCCCATAGTGTCTCAGACTTGGTCATCTGTTGTGCTATGTCCAGAGTTTATGGTATGGTGCCAGTCACTTTTGAGCTCAGCTTCTCAGAGATGCTGAGAGTTTAGTCTTGTTCCTTATTTCATTTTAGTTTCTTTTTATTTAGATTGTTTGCGGTGCTGGGATTGTAATCTAGTGTCTGGTTTACACTTTGGAAGCCCTCTACCACTGATGAAACTCAACTTACCTACCACTGCTTCTTTAGATAGAAACCAATAGTACCCTAAACCAGTGTTGCTTGCTTACCATGTTCCTATGAAGAGGACGGAGGATAACTGAAGCCCACCCACAGTGCCTGGCCACACCCCCACCTTTCCTCCCCCCCACCGAGCACATGCGCGCTATACTAAAGTGGTTATGAACCCATCTCAACACAGATGAGGGTTTAAGCAAATGATGTGATATTAACCCTTCTAAATAATTTCAAAAAAAACTGTAAAAACATATTAATGAAATATTATGGAGCAAAAAAGAGAACTTTGAAGTCAAATAATCTAAATTTTAATACATCTTTATTGTAAAAATACTATACAGAGGGATTACAGTTACATGAGCAAGGTAATGAGTACATTTCCTAGCTAGCATTGTTGCCTCCTCCTTTGTTTTTCCCCTACCATCCCTTCCTTCCCCACTTCCCCAACTACTAACCCCCCCACCTACCCCGCCTCCCCGCCCCGCCATAGTTGTAAAGTTCATTTTAAACATAGTGTCTTGTACATCTCATAGTTACATTGGGTCAACCTGTATCCTTATTTAAGCATTTTGTTTTTTCCCTTCCCCTCCCCAATTAGAAAAGTGTGTATACAAGATGCAGGGCAATGGAAACAAATACAGTGAAAACCAGTTATACCATGGGGGAAGAACATACCAAAGAAACAAAAAATAATATCACATAGTACATTACAAATTAAGAATAGCAACAAAGATAAAACTTCTTATGTCCCTGTCTTGGAGTGCATTTCACTTAACATCATCTTACATGGGCAAATGTACATAGCTTTTGGTATTTTCTGCTTGTCCTAGACATATAATAGTTATTGCAAATAAGGGAAACCATTGGGCCTGGCTTACTTCACTTGATATAATTTTTCCAAGTCTTTCTAAAATTATTATATAAAATAATTACATTTAACACCCTTGTGTGTTGTATGGCTAATGAGGATCTTCTCTTAATCTGCGGGCTTTCTATTTCTCTTGCTTCCTATGTCCTTTGCCATGCAAAAGCTCTGCACTTTAATGCAATTCCATTCTTCTAATCTTTCTTGTGTTTTTGGTCTTCATTAAGAAAATTTTGATCTATACCAAGGAGTCCGAGTGTTTCTCCTATTCCTTCACTAGCCATACAACAGGCAAGACCTCATAGTTAAAATATACTTAGAACTCAAAAATTAAATCCCCTCAAAACAAATCCTCAAAGAAACAATCACCACATTAATAAGTGGTCTAAAGACTTAGACTTTTCTGAAGAGGAAGTAAGAATGGCCAAAAGACACATGAAGAAATACTCAACATCTCTGGCTATAAAAAAAATGCAAACAAAAGAACATTGAGATTCCACGTCATCCCAGTTAGAATGGGCATTATCAAGAAGTCTATTAACAACAGATGCTGGAGGGAATGTGGACAAAAAGGAACACTAGTAGACTGTTGGCAGCAGTGTAAACTTGTTCAATCACTCTGGAAAGCAGTGTGGAACTTCTTCAAAAGACTAAATATAGAGCTTCCCTATGATCTAGCAATCCCACCTCTGGGCACTTACCCAAATGATCACAAACAAGACCATACTAAAGCTACTGGCACAACCATGATTATTAGATATAGCTAAGATATGGAACCAACCCAGATGCCCCTCAGTAGATGAGTAAATAAAGAAAATATGGTATATATACACAATGGAGTTCTAGGCTTTGTTCAGAAAGAAAAACATCGCCCCATTTATAAGGAAATGGAAAGACTTGGAAAAACCATATTAAGTAAGCCAGACCCAAAGAAACATAGATTGCATAGTTTCTCTCATTTGTAATAATAAATATATGTCTAGGATAGTCCTAGAACAGGATCACAATAGCTCAATAACTATGTTCATCTGACCATATAAGATGATGCTCTGTAAAATTAACTCCATGATACGGAAACGAGAGATTTTTCTTTATTGTTCTTGTTTTTAATGTACTGTGTGATTTCTTTTTTCTTTTGTATTTTTTCCTATGGTTTATGCCCTGTTGTCACTGTATTTGATTTTGGTACCCTGCGTATTATATATACATTTATTTGAATTAGGGAAAGGAAGAGGAACAATAAAATGGTTAGACAAAGGACAAAAGATGAACCAACACAACAGTGCAACTCACAAGACAATATGTTTGTAATGAGCTATACAACTTGAAGGATTGGGGAAGAAAGTGGAAGAAAAATGAGGGAGGAGGTAACAGTTTCAACAAGAAATATACTTACTACCTTATGTATGTAACTACAGCCCTCTGTATATTATCCTGACAATAGAATTAAATTTAAGAAAAGAAGAAAAAATTGCATTTGAATATGGCTTGCAAAAAAAGCCCCTGTGATACATGTTACTTGTATGTTATAAATGAGCTTGAAAAATGTTTCAATGATTTAAGCATAAGCAACAGGATTTCTCACTGCAAATAGTTGTCATTATCTATCAGTATACACCTTACCATATTTACAGAGAAACAGTACATTTCTGAAGGTTTTACTAGTTAACAATATCTACTGCTTTCTTAACCTACTTTGTTAAAGAAGGCTTGGACTGGGACTGGAATTTGTCTGGAAGTGTTACAACAGTAGCAGTGAAGAAAATATACTAGAATCCATAAATCAAACTATGCCCTATGCCTGTTTCCTGGTTAGATTCATGAGAAGAATGAAAGTATCCTGGGTATCTAAACAAGAGGAAAAACATGCACACGCATAGTCCCTCCTATCATCAAGTAGCAGCTAGAGACAAAGATTTTGATGCTACTATTTCTTAAGATTATGTTCAAGTAAAAAACAAACTTTCTGGCCTCACCACCCCCGTTCATCAGAAGATCCACATGATAGAATCATAATCTTTGTATTTATGTGAAAGGAACTCCAGTGAAACCATTTGGAATAAAGCCAAAGGTAATCAAAGAGTCTGTTTGAATGATTTGCATTTTTAAACACTATGCGTGCATTTTTAGCACACTTAAATAAGAAAAGGAACCTCTCCACTACTTTCTTAGTTTATCATAATGCATGACACACTTACTCAATGAAAGATAAATGCCTTACATTTCAGAGTGCAAGTGAAAGATTACAATGCAAGGATAATATCTTTTATGTAGAATGAGATTTGTTTATTTGAGAATAACTTTTTGTCTAAGATTTGGGGAACAGAAACTCAAAATACTATACCGAACTTTATATCTCCTTTATGAGGTTTGACCATTTACAACAGACTTGTTTGTCCATTTCAGAAAGGCCATGCTTCTAGACAACTAGTTTGTTCATTAATGTAACAGCTAATAGTAATTACCAATATTTCCCTATTAATCTTGCTTACTATGAGCTCAGAAATTGAATTATACCCAATATCTAAAATAGAGTTATAAAAATGCTATTTTATATACCAATACTATCTGATAATGGTTTTCATCATAATTCTGTCTGGATTTTTCCAATTGTGGGGTTTTTGTGTTTTTTGGGGGGGGTGTTTTTTTGTTTTTTCACAAGTACTGGTACTTGCACTCAGGACCTTGTGTTCTCGATTGGCTGGCTGACTTGCTCACATCTGGCACTCTACTACTTGAGCCAAAATTCTAGTCCAGCATTTTGCTAGTTAACTGGAGAGGAAATATTTTATATACTTTTCTTTCCCTGCCTGGCTTCAAACCTCAATCCCTAAGGCCTCATCCTTCTTAGTGGCTAGGATTACAAGTTTGAGTCACTGAAACCTGTCTCCTACTTTTGATTGATTCTTTTCTTGTGTATACATTTCTCTCAGCTTATTCAAGATTAAATCAAGGACAAATGAAAGCCTAATCTTATTTTGTTCTTAAAAAATATAATAGCTTAGTCATTCCTGGATTCTATGGCCAGACTAGGCTTTATGGACTTGACCTAGATCAGACACAAATCCTTCCAGTGTAAGCTCTGGAGTAATAGCCTGAAAAATGGTAGTTACTGTAAGATTTGTGGCACGTAACAGGAAATCTGGTCTCTGCTCCTAACTGAGCATGTCATGGGCAACATTACAGTAGTACTTGTCTTACAATATAATCACTTGGATTAGCCAGTTTTATTATTCCAAATCTACCACTATTCTGAGGACTCAAACCATTACTGATTCTCTTCAGTAGCCAGAAAAACTATCTTTCAGAGAAAGTGGTGCCCCCTCACTTTTGGCTTCCTGTGTGCTTGTGATGGCCTCTCCTGGACAGGCCTGTGGGCTGGCCATGCCCTATTGTTTGACATTTGCCAGAATCTAGAATTTGGGCTCTCAATGGAATGAAACTAGTTCTTCTCTATGGAGATTTCATTGTCTTTAATTCACGTCCTTAATGAAGATCTTAGCCTGTGAATCCTTGCCAAATCCTATAGTCATCTCCAAGAACTAAACAGCTCTGGGCCACTGGACAGAGTATCCTTTGCTTCTTTCTCACTTTTGGCCAGAGTCTCAGGCAAAATCAGAACATAGGCATGATGGCAAGAGAAAAATACAGCCACAATGACAATCAGTTCTTCTCACTCTTGCCTCTTCTTCGAACAGATGTGGGGAACATCTGGCTGGAGGGCTGCACAAGGCTCCTGAAATCATCTGTCTGACTCTGTTAAGGCCACTGCAAGCATGATGCAGAATTCAATAAATCTAAAAACTTTTGCATAGCAACCTAAATTTATATAAAGTGAATCATACTAGTCGCGTAAATTTTGGAAGATGAGCAAGGGAAAGCCATTATAGGAGAAACTGGAAGTGACGGGATATGAGCATATATGATGGGACAGACATGTATGCCTCTCGTTGGCTGCCTGCAGGGTCTGCCTGAATTGTGGTGACTCAGAGGACAGTCAGTGTCCCGCAGATTGAGAGTGCACATTTTGTGAGCTTGTTAACGCACTATGGTGAAAATGGAGTGATCTGGTGATGAGCGGAAGGAGATGAATGAGATAAAGCCCCCGATGTTGTCTTTGCCTCCAATGATTGACAACAATGTTGTCTACTTCTTTGTTCTTTGTTGGCATATAGAATAACCCCAATCCAAGCTTTATGCACAATCAACATTCTTCATGAAAAAAAATCTCAGATTATGACTAAGGAAATTACAGTATACAGAAAAGATCTTGAGTAGGTGATACAAATGTTGAGCCTATTCCAAATGCAAGAAGGCAGGATTAAAACAATTGAAGAAAATAACCATTGGTCTCTGTCTATGTCTCTATCTCTGTCTGTCTGTCTCTCTCTCTTTCTCACACACACACAGGATAAATTATATAAAATCCTACAAATGGTGACTACAAAGAAAAGTTTATATAGAGTGTCAGTCTATCCAAGAGAGATGGGCCAATAATGTTTCATTATTGTTGTTGATATCAAAGGCAACTCTATGTGTTAGTAGTGATTCATTAGCAGTCATAAAAGAAGTCAATCTAGAGCATAATTACAGCTCAAAACAACTAAGCCCAAGGGATTTGGAGTCTAAATGTGTCCAGATAAAATCAGTGATCTTCAGTGGAGTTTGTAATCAAGTTACCACTTTCACTGGGCCTCACTGAGACAGAATCATTGTTGTTCAGATAAGTGTTAGGAAGTAAATAAGCTTATTGAAAGAAGCTGAGGCCTCATTTTGAGAGAAAGAGAGAGAGAGAGAGCTGATGAAAGAGTGTATGGGTGCTACAGCATCAAAATAGAATTGTTTCACAGTGTTTGTTTTGGAGAGCTATCTCAGATCAGAGCACAGATTAAGCATAACATATTGAAAAAAACTGAGAGATTCTGCAACAGATTCCTATTTTTCCCCCTGGCTTGTGATGAGAACATACACAATACATACCATCCAACCAGAGATTTTAATGTATGGTATAATTGCAGAGTTTGGCATTCAAAAGTTACTGCTGCCACTTGAAACCATGTGTGCCATGCTTTGCAGAGAGGTAAGGACTTACTTGAGAATCTTATTTTTCTAAATGAAAACATCTGGAGCTAACATTGAAGTAAAATGGCCTTACTTTAAGTGGTGCTCCAGTCATGGTCAGCTCACATAAAGGGTTAATTTTATTTGTCAAGAAAAAACTGATTGGCCTTAGGTGATCCATGTGATTTAATTATATGCTGCTATATCATTCACCAACAAAATCTCCATGTATATTTTGTCTCAACCATATAGTATTAGCAGTAATGTCATACAAGAATTTTGTTTACAATTTTGGGGTTGGGGTGGTGGGAACAGTGGGGGCTGTGTTGGTGTTGGGAGGGAAAGATGGGAAGGGAGTGGAAGGGGAAACAAAGAAGGAGGCAACAATGCTTGAGAATGTATTCATTACCTTGCTCATGTAATTGTAACCCCTCTATGGTATTTTCACAATTTAAAAAAACATTTAAAATTTAAAAAAAGAATTTTGTTCAAAGCATTTTTCTCAAAATCACCCAGCTAAAGAGTTATCAACTTATCTCCTCTCTGAGTACAGTGATCTTGGTCTTCATGCAGTGACTGAGTTACAAGAACCTGGCTTATAGACCTTTATGAACTGCAGGATGAAGTCAAGCAGTTCATGAGGACAAAAAAAAAAAAAACACAGGCCAGAGAACTCAGTGAGAGCAAGTGGCTGTGTGATCTAGCATTCATGATGGACGTTACCAAGTACTTCTGAGAAGTGAACCTCGAATCAGCTTTTCAGTCATCTGCTTTCAGACACAAAATCATTTGAAGGTAAATGAAGGCAGCCCAAAAGGAATAACATGGTACCTTTTCCCACTCTGGAAGGACAAAAGCCATCTATGATATCTGAATATGCTTGTGAATGTGCATAACCAATTAAGGTATTCATAAGACATTCAAGGATATGAAAGGCAAGCATATAAAATTAAGGTCTTTGCTATAACATTCAGTGTGGAACCAGATGACGTCCCTGTCAACCTACCACATGAAATCATAGTGATAAGGAACTGAAAGCTAGGTACAACCACTTCCCACTGCTAGAGTTCATAAATGTTTCATAAGTGATGATGAATTTATCACTTTAAAGAGATATGAATTATTGACATTTGCATCTGTGTTCATATAAACTTGCTGCTACAAGCAGCTCTCTTCCAAACCTACTATCTCAAGGAGCAGTCTGATTGACACAAACCTGGAAAAGCAACTGCAAGTAGCAATTTCATCAGCATCAGCTAACATCACATTCTTCACCAAAGAAAAGTGATCTAGCTTCTCTTCCAATCTGCTTATTAGGGGAGAGTAAATTAAATGTTTAACCAAGTATAGTAGGGTAATGTTTAAGTTGATTGTTTTGTATTGTCTTTGAATGATGTTAATAGCCAAATGGTCCTTGGCAAGGAAACGTTTTTCCCCATACCTGTCTTAGATCAAAACTTCCATTACTTAACAAGGTTAACAAGAACCAAATTCCACAGGCTTCATATCCCTCAGGCCAGGAAACAGGGCATTTGCCTCTTAGAAAAACCCCCTTCCCCACAGTATAATCCCTGCTTTCACTGTATTTGATGTTGGTATAATTTGTGGAGTGGAAGGGCAAAAACAAATCGTTTAAATAGGGATACAGGTGGAGCCATTGCAACAATGAGATGTACAAGTCGTTATGTCGAAAAATGAACTTTACAATTTAGGGGGGAGGGGGGTAGGAGGATTGGGGGGGATGGGAAGGGGAAATAAAGGAGGAGGCTACAATGCTTGATAAGAAATGTACTCATTATCTGGCCCATGTAATTGTAACCCCTCTGTACACTATTTTCACAAAAAAAAAACAAAACAAAACAAAACTCTGAGCCCTTAGGGGGTCCAATTAGCCTAGCTTCTATCTGTTTCAAACTCAGATATTTATGTGATTTTGTTCTAGGTTATGCTGCTGTAGTTATGGTCCAGAGCTCACAATCTGTGAATTACTTTGTATCAGTCTGTACCTACACAAATGCAACATGCAGATAAAGTATTCAATATATTTCTAGCTAGGTGATAGGAGTTTGATCTAATTATAAATAATTATGAAGGATATTGCTTTTTTCATGTTTTTTATAAAACAAAATGTTTTATAAAATGCTATGTTATATAAAAATGCTCTTCATTTTTATTGTATCTTCAAAGTATGAATCCATCTGCATAAAGGAAACAGAACAAGAGACAGGTGATCTAGCTGAAATGTCATGTGATAGGGGCTTAGCTAATAGTTGTTATCCTGCGATCCAACACCCTCCTCTTTTCTGTGGGGATAGTGGAAAGTCTTTAATGCCTTGAAGGTAAAAATTCCAATAGTCCTGCTCACTGGCCTCCAGCCAATCACCTAGGTAGGATTCACGTACAACAAAGCTTTTCCCACAGCTATGAAGCCTCTTTTCCCCTTAAGTCATCAAGGAACTTTTTACTGTCACTTTTCCCCATCCCAAGGAAGATAACCATTACTGGTCATCATTATTTTCCACTGGAAGCTTCTTTTCAACTATGTAAGTCTTTGAATGCATACTATGAAAGTATGTGAATTTAACTTCTATGCCTTAATGAATAAGGGGTAGCCATTAGCCAACAACACTGTTCAAGGCTCTTATCTTCAGCAAACCCAATATCCTTCTTCTCATCTACCTGGCATTTATAAAGCTTTTAAAATCCTTTTATACTAATATGTAATTTGCTCACAATATTTTATTTCAGAAAAGTCCTATGAGACATAGATTTTATTTTGTCTCAAATGTACAGAAAGGAATTGGGATCAAGAAACCTAAGTAATCAGTTTAGATTCTGTAAGTGGAAAAGCTAATATTTGGGTCCAGGGTAATGGATGTCAAATTACATGCTCTTCCCAAAGCCTGGACCCTTTTTGATACTCTCAGTCTATGTGTGTATCTGCCCACTTTCTAATATTACTTGGATGTAAAATGATGGGCATTTCAATCTTACCATGTCCAAGATGGGTTTCTTCTACCGTCACTGTCTTCTCTCCTATCTCAGCAAATTCCATCACTGACTTCTCTTTTATTCATGCCACAAACATTGGAACTGAGCCTGCTTTTTCTCTTTGTCTCAACTCTATAAGCTGTCAAAATACATGTGGTTTTAATCCCAAATCTCTTAAATATATTCACTACCTATACATGTCTGTTTCACTTGTTATATTAGGATTATTCAGAGGAAGAGAACCAATAGGGTATATGCAGAAGGCAAGATAGTTGGGTGAAGGAATTGGCTCACAAGCATGTGGGGCTGGAAAATTGCAAAATCTGTAGGGTAGAATACAGGGGAGAAATGAAGAGTTGCTAGCGATGAGAGTCGCTGGCTGCTGGCAGAATACCTTCTCCTTGTAGCCTTTATAAATAAAAAGACTAAACTGGGTAAGAGCACCAACTTCACTCAAAGCTGACTGATTAAATATTAATTTCGTCCTTTAAAAATACTTTTGCAACCATGTCTATACCGGTGAATAATCAAATATCTGGGTAAGTAGCCCAGTCATAAATGTAGATAATAAATCATTCTAGCCCAAATCAGTAGGATCAGTGCTGTGAGCCACATCTCTGTGCTTACATTCATCACACTATAAAGCCTTCTTCTCACAGAAGAAGAACTTTTCAAAAACCTACATAAGACCCTGGATATTAGCATAGCCTCTATTGTCATTAGAAAAGAGTCTGGACTTCTTTTTTGAAGTGGACAAGTCAGCTGCACTTCCTCACTGGTCAACAGCACATGGTTATTTGTTCCTCTTACTTCTGGCTCCTGGCTTTTCTCTTGGTTCTTCCCATGGCTTTCTCTCTTTATTATTTTTTGAGGTCTGAGCTCAATTGTCATCACTTCTAAGATGCTTTTGATAGTATCAACATCTATATCTTTCTGAGTAGAAGATAACTTCTAGGAGGGCAAGTGTGTATATTTATCTTTTAATGAGCACAGCATCAGCATTCAGATCACCACACTTGTTGGAAGAATTGAACATGCAAATGCTCTTGTATTATTTGTCATGGGCCTGGGTTCTTACCTGGTAATGGAAACAGTTAACTTTTCCTATTGTCTGCTTGCAATTTTCTAAAGAAGTAGTTCATCATACACACCTGACAGAGTTATGGAAGGAGAGTCTGAAGGCCAGAAGTGAGTTCAGTACCAAATGGGTACTTGAAATGTAGAAACCTATCAGTCAAAGTATGCTGGAGGCACCTCTTGATTTCAGAAAATGAAAAGTTTATGAGGTTCATGTCTTAGAATCTTTAATGACCTTGGGGTATTTTTTTTGAATTATGATTTTAAAAGAGCAGAGCCATTTTAACTCACTGATTAAGTCAGAAGTGTTGCAAACAGAACCATGTTATCTGTGGCCTCCATATTGATTAACACATTACTTTCAGACCTTATTGCAGCAGTTTAAGCTATAGACTTCCAACGCTGTCACTTAGTAAGAATTTTTTTTTCTTTTGCCACAGGTATAAGGTTTGAAGGGAAAATGACACCACCAAATAGAAGCAGTGAATAAAAAAATGACTTATTATGGCATAAAAATGTAACAGAATGACTAGTGCTAAGTATGGCATTTCATATAAAATATAGATATTTTTCATTTCCTTATGAGACACAATATATTGAAGAATCTCTAATTAATATTCACACTTATTCCACAAAGCAAGCTCAGCTTGTGATTTTTGACACACTTCTCTCATTTATAAAGGCTTATAAAAATATTGATAACATATTCCAGCTACAGAGATATGTGAAAAAGAAAGACATTTTCAGATTTTACACATTTAAGTTCTTCCTATAGGAGTCTAAATATGAACTAAATCACAAGCCTCAGGCAATAACTGATAACCACATAAACTGTGAAGATTTGAAAAGTTTCTAGAGATAATTACCTAGACAGTGGTGAGTCCATACTTACAAGGAAAGAAAAATCTTCTTCAGAGCCAGTATTATATATGTAGACCTAAAAATACTTGGGGGCCAGGGGAGAAGAATCACATTTATTTTAGATCATGCTGAATGCAATTGCCCATGAACCTCCTAGGAAGAGCTGGATGGCTTCAGTGTTCTTTCCTTCATTTCTTTTCATTACCTATTCTTTACCATACTCTCTACTATTGACTATTAACTTTGTGGCATGGCCGTGAAGCTCCAGGCATGTGACAGACTTTGAAATATATATGGCATTTAGAAACTGACAGAACATAGAGTCAGTAAGTCAGGTATCTAAACAAGGGGATAATTTAGTTTTAGGTAATGGTAGCACATGCGGTTTGTATTAGATAATCTGATCTGCTGCTATATCACAACACTCTTTTCAAGAATGTGTCTCAGAAATTTTATTTATTCTGGGGATGTAGCTCAGTGTGCGCCTCCCAGCACTTCCAAAACAAAATTATTAAAGAAACAATAGTAGTTCCCCACCCTCAAATCCAGGAGGAGGAAAACATTCTACCATGTGCTCTCCCACTGTGACACTGGAGTATCTAAAAAGACAACTGGCTGGATGGTGAGTCATAACCCTCACAGTGCAGGAGGAAAGTTGTAATTCATTCAGGATCTCAAGTGAAAAGCCCTCAGAGCGACCCCCACCCTTTATATTGAAAGCAGAAGGAACAGGCCACATTGACAGGGGACAGACTTCAAAGGGAGATAAATTTTCAGCTCATTTCTAGTTCGTATATAGATACCAGATTGCAATGTTGCACAAGTACCTGACAAAAGTAAAGCAAATTCTCTCTAATAACAATGGTAGGCTCATGCCAGTTTTAAAGGTATTATTTTACGAACAGATTTGGAAAACTGCAATTCATGCAACAGAGTTAAAGACAGCAAGATCTCAATATCTAGTGTCTGTTCCAGCATTGAGGAGCCTAGAAGTTGCTATTCCATTTTTACAATCAGAAAGCTCTGTCAACTGAGAACTCGACTGTGTTTAGATCTAGCCATGAACTGAAGGTATAGGGAAAACAGTTGCGTTTCAAAAACTTAAGAGACCATCAGAAAGATACAGAGAATCACAAACCATCAGAGTGGAAATCCATGAACAAAAATGTCCTTGCTGCTGTAGGAACCTTGGAACTCGATCTAATGAATTGCTGGAAGTTCACTATAGATAAGTCACAAAAGTAGCACCAGGAAAAACCAGATAAAGAAGAACCTCTACATTTTTTGTGTTTTATCTCCAGTACCCACCTGCTTTTTAAACAAAACATTGCAGAAAATTTGCTTTGTCCTTTTGGCAGGAAGATGTCAGAGCATCTTTCTTAACAAGGTCTGACTTCAGTAGAAATCAGTTCATTAGAGTTAATCCTGCTGGGGGTTTACCAGAGCCTGACCTGTACCAGAGAAATATACAATGGCTTTGAACATCCTCTCCCACCTAAGTGGAGGGACTTGGATAAAACACTGAAAAGCAGGTAAAGTTCAAGGTCAGAGAAAAAAGTCACCAAGAAATCAAAATCTATACAATTAAATATTCCTCAATTAAAGATGGGACTGAACCTATAGGTATGACATAAAGCACTCTCTTTTGTAAGACTTTACACCTGAATTTGCAATCCTTAAAGTTAATGCATTAGTTTTCCAAATAGAATTACCTGACATCTTTTATATATATAAATCATGTAGGCATTATTTTTTAAGAGGGTTTGCAGGCTAAACAATAAGATGCTATGCATATCAAACTTACCACAAGACACATTAAGAATCATTGGATAAATGACTCAGTGTGTGTGTGTGTGTGTGTGTGTGTGTGTGTGTGTGTGTGTGTGTGTGTGTGTGTGTATTTCTCTACAGAAAGGCTCTAAAAAGCAATTGAGTAAAAATTTGGTTCCCTTTTCTATAATTACCATTTAAAACCCTCATAGATATATCTGGCTTATTTGTTGTCTTGCCATTAGGCCTCCCTTAGGTGTCTGTATCATGTTACCCACTTCCCACTTTTATCACCAGCTAATCATGAATGTCTGTGCCACTTTCCAGAGCTGCAGATCTGCAAGGTCTGTAGTTTAAGTTGCATGCTGCTAGAAAGTTATACTTTCTCTTTCCAGCTGTTTACCCACAGTAGTAGTTCTCTGTAGCAATATGGACTTTCAGTGGAACAAAATTTTTGCCATTAAAAACTGGCATTATAGTGAACTATAACTTGAGAAAGCAATCAGAAATTAAAATGTTTATTTTCATAAAAAAAAGTGATCACAATCTACCCATACCATCCTTGGACATCTTAGTACCATAGTACTAAAATTCCATATGCAGAAATATATTATACCTACTTAATCACATTTGCTTTTAAACAAAACATGATGAGGTATTGTAAAAGGCAAAAAGTATACTTGGAAGACAAAATTGAATTGAGTTAAAGCAAGCATCAAAATGGGGGTGAAATATGACTTTCTGAAGCTTAAAATGGCATTCCCTAGCCGGGCACCAGTGGCTCCTATCTGTAATTCTAGCTACTCAGGAGGCTGAGATCTGAGGCTATCCCAGATAGGAAAGTTTGAGACACTTATCCCTAATCTCACATGCACACACACACACACACACACACACACACAAATACACACACAAACACATGCACACACATGCACACACACGCACACACAGAGCGGGCCTTGAACAAAATTTCAAGGATAGCTTCCAGGCCCTGAGTTCAAGCGTGACAACCAGAACAAAAAAAACCCCGATGCTCTTAGATGTAAATTCATTTTTTGAATATTAAGCTTGTATAGTATTCTCTGAGATTGCTGGATTTCTAAAATTTCTTGTTTGGTATCTAACATCAATTTTGGGAGAAGTATTCATTATGGTTTCAAGTCTTATAACTGTTATTTTCTCATTTATATTCTTAAGCTTCTTTAGTTATACAGTCCTTGGATAATTTATTCTTTATGATTACTTTTTTCAAAACTTTTAAAATATTTATTTTTTTAGGCTGGAGATATACACAATGGCACCATGTTTACCTCCCATGTGTGAGGCTTGGTCTCCACCAGTGCAACCAATTAATCAGTCAATATGAATAAATTAGAATTTTTTAAAAGAGGATAAAAGAAAGAAATGCAGTCAGTCTAAGATTGCTGATCACCTGTAATTACAGCCTTCATGAGGCAGAGTCAGAAAGATTTCTAGTCCAAGGTTAGTCTGGGCTTTAAAGCTAGTTCTAGGCTAGGGTAGGCTCTGCAGTGAGACTTCATTCCAAAAGCAATGTCAGTTTGGGAAGTTTCCGTTCTTACTTCCATATGTTCAGAGATCCCTTCATCCATCAGGCCCAGTCTAGTATGAAGTACGTTATAAGCATTCTTGATTTTTGTCACACTGAGTTTTTGAACTCCAGCCATTCTTTGGTTCTTTATGAGAGTTTTTCATCTCTCCATTTGCATTATCTGTCTGCTCTTATAAACTCTATTTTCTACATTAAAGTCTTTAACTCCGGGCTTTGGAGCTGTCCCTGCGCTCTTTAGCTCTAAGTGAGTGTTCTACCACTTGAGCCACAGCACCACTTCCGGTTTTCTAGTGGTTTATTGGAGATAAGAGTCTCATGGTCTTTCCTGCCCGGGCTGGCTTTGAACTGTGATCCTCAGATCTCAGCCTCCTGAGTAGCTAGGATTACAGGCATGAGCCATCAGCACCCAGCCCTCAATTTTTTTATAAAGGTAATATGCAGTGGGGTTACAATTACATAAATCAGGTAACAAGTACATTTCTTTTCAGATGATATCACCCCTTCCCTCACTCTCTCTGTTTTTCCCTTCCATCCCTACCCACAAGTTGCACAGTTCATTTAAGTATAGTGTCCAATGAATACTATTGCTTCATGTGTTCACCTTTGTCCCTCCATTTCTATGCCTCCCCTTGATTATACTATTATTACTATTATAGTATTATATTATACTACTATCTCTTCCAATGCTTTTTATTTATTCTTTTTATTTATTTTTGTTGCATTCCAGTGCCCTGGCTAGCATGCACAATGTTTAAGTGTTTAGAACAGCATTTGAGAATGTAGCTTGGTGATAGATGGCCTATACTAGGCCCAGAGTTCAATTGGTATAATCCCAAGCAAATCCATCCACCCCTTGCCAAGAAAAACATCTAGTGAGACGAGACCTTTTCTCCCGTCTCATCTTAAGAAAAGTCACCCAGTCTTTCTCATTTTCCCTCTAATGAGTCTTTTAATATCTAATTTTAGAATTCCAATGTATCTGGTCTGATCATCTCCTTGCCTCAGTCAGAACTGTTATATTTTAAGATACAGATTATATCAGAATTTGGAAACAAGTTTAAACCTAGTGCACCTTTGTCTCTTAAGAAATGTACTCATTATCTTGCCCATGTAATTGAAACCGCTCTGTATGGTAGTTTCACAATAAATAAAAAGAATGTTTTTATTTTGGTTCTTGTGTTATTTTTCACTGAATTAATTTTTTCTATGTTACTGGAGTTTGAACTCCAGGCCTTGCAGTTGCATAGCTTGCTTGCTTGGCTAGCGCTCTACTATTTCAGCTACACTAGCTTGACGTTTTGCTTGTTATTTAGAATATAGAAGCTTGACTTTTTTCTGCTTAGGTTGTCTTTAAACCATAATTCTCTAGATCTCTGTTTCTTGAGTAGCTGTGATTACAGACATGAGCTACTGGTGCCTGGCTGGACTTTAATTATTTGTAGCTAGATCACTTTCCCAGTCACCCTGTTAAGTCTTCTTTGAGGCTAGTTCAGATTCCATTGTCTACTACTTGTATTTACATTTTATTTATTTTTTCATGTTATTTTCTTTTTTAAGATATTTTTTATTGTCAAGTTGATGTACACAGGGGTTACAGTTACATAATTAAGGTAATAAGCACATTTCTTATCAAACTTGTTACCCCTTCCTTGTTTTTCTCCAACTTTCCCTCCCCCCCCCAGTCCTCCCATGCTGGGCAGATCATTTCAAAAATATTGTCTTGTGATGCTTTAACGTTTTATAAACACTCTGTAAGAGCCCTTTCTAAGTGTCAGGATGGGACCAATTAAAGTTCTTTAATGTAAGTATTTAGTTAAATTGGAAAATATTTAAAATCCTCTTGTTCAGTGACATTTGGTTGTCTACCCAAAGCCATGTCTTAGGCTTTTCTAAGATATATCTTCTTACTGAGAGCAGAGAGTGAGTTGTTAATAAACTGGAAATTGATGGCATATTAAATTTTGTTTCCAATATGGACTATTCTCTCTATAATGTACTTATGCATTGAACAGTATGGTTTGGGTAGGATAATTATTTTCCAAGGATCCAGAAAACATTTCTTAGAGCTCATATTCTCAAAGTCCTTACTCTGTAGACTGTTTCCCATTCTGCTTTATGATGGTGAATTTTATGTGTCAACTTGACTGGGTTATAGGTTACCTAGCCATATGGTAAAATGTTATTCTAATTGTTTCTGGATAGTATAATCATTTGAATGTGAATAAAGCAGGTTTCCTTCCTTAATAATGGATGGTCTCATTCAATCAAATGAAGATTTTAATAAAATGAAAAAGATTGGTAGAAGAAACACTTCCTGGCCTGACTGCTGGGATGGCACATGGTTCTTTGAGCATGGGACCTGAATCTGTAGCATTGGTACTACCACAATGGGGAGAAATTCAAATTTGTAAACTTCATCCCAGATATACTGAATTAAAAATTGGAATGTGTAATAATTTCTGATCCAGGCAGGCACTTGTGGCTCATACCTATAATTCTAACAACTCAAGAGGCTGAGATCTGAGGATGCAGGTTTGAAGCCAGACCAAGCAGAAAAGTCTGTGCGTCTCTTATCTCCAATTAGACATCAAAAAGCCAGAAGTGGAGCTGTAGCTCGAGTGAGAGAGCTCTAGTCTCATGCACAAAAGGTCAGAGACAATGCCCAGAGACTGAGTTCAAGCCCCAGGACTGGCAGGTGGGCGCGTATGTACACACACACACACACACACACACACACACACACACACACAAATTCCTGAGGTACTGAGGCATGCCAACATCAGAAATGTGCTTGGCTAAATATACTGGGAAACAATCCTGTAGAGAAGCAAGGTCCATTTTGCTTTGTATATTTACCTCTTATCATATGAATGTGATCTCTACCACTTATTAAATAAATGAATGCATTCCACATTCATAACACAAATACGAGGTGTTGGTTTTATTTTATGGCTTTTCTATTGTAGGTAGTACAGTAAAATAAACATGAATTCTTAACATATTCATGGTGCAAGGGAAGAATAAAAATTCAGAAAGATGGCTCTGACTTAGAAGAAGGAAAAGTGGAAATGTACAAGCCTCATGACACCTAGGATAAAACTATTGCCACACTATAATAAAACCAGCTTCCTGAGAAGCAGACCAAGTGACATACTAATTTCTTTCTGCACAGTTTCTTTGAATATGTATGCTTAACTAGGACCTGATTTACTTGTAAGGACAGCATTTGAGAAGGACTTGAACATGAGGATAGGTGGAAGGAGAGAAGACAGGAAACCCTTCAGGACATAGAGCCTGGGCTCTGGGGTCAAGGATAAAGGATAAAAGCAGGGAGAATTTTTTTTAAATTAAAATCTGGAAAATTCGATATATGCCAAGTAATGGGATATTGGAGTCTGCTCTTTATTGGTAGCCTAGGGGATATTTTGCAGTTATTGCATACAGAGCAAGATGATGAAAGCTATGATTTAAATGATAATTCAAGTGAAATTATGAAGGAGATACAGAGGTGGAAGGAACAGAGACTAATTTAGATATTATTACTAGAGATACGACAAGATATGATATGCTACCAAGACAAAATAATGATTGTGCAGAGAGATGTAAGCCTGCAGAAAAGACAAATGGAGAAGCCAAAACTGGTGTACAATTCCTAGAAGCACCACTGGGGATGGTGGCTTAATCTGAACATCTGGAGGATCACCAAGAAATGTAAACAGAACATAGTAACCTAAGGTTTGCTCATGATGAATTTGAAGACATCGCAATGTGAGGATCAAAGGAGAATTGTATATGGGAAGCTAAATCTTGAGAGAAGCACAGATTTGAGAGTTAAGTGTAATAAACACTAGCCACAAGAACAATAATATCATCATAGGAAAAACATAGACATGAAGACATGTGAGTTGAGGAAACAGACTGGAGAAATGGTATAAAAAAGACAGAAGAACCTAGACAGGATAATAGAGATGCTGCTAGCAGAAGCAACATTTATGGAAGACTTTCTCAGAGAGTCAGCTTTGCAGTAAATGCTTTATAGACATGGTCTCTTGGAATTGTCTCAAGGTTTTTTTATTTTTGTTTATACAATGACTCACTCAGCCTAGCTTAGAACTCACAATTCTCGGGCTGGGAAGGTGGCTCAGTGGTAGAGCGTTTGCCTTGCATGCTTGAAGCCCTGGGTTCGATTCCTCAGCACCACATAGCATAAAAAAAGCCAGAAGTGGTGCTGTGGCTCAAGTGGTAGAGTGCTAGCCTTGAGCTGAAGAGCTGAGGGACAGTGCCCAGACCCAGACTTCAGGTCCCACGACCGGACCCCAAAAAAAAAAAAAAAAAAACTCACATTCTCCTGGCTCAGCCTCCCATATATTAGTTTCTAGCAGGTACCACCATCACCTAGAATGTTCTGAAGGAGAAATTAGCCATCCTATTGTATAAAAGAAAGACAAATGCAGTTTACAAAACCTACATAATCTATCTAAGCTCATGCAGCTAGAAAGTAATAATGGATTCCAAGATCCAAATCCAAATTGAAACGGAGTACTTTGATAATTATCCCCCCACCAAAAAAAAAAAAGAAATTCTGGAGGAACATTTTTGCCAGTGATACAGAGACTGGAACTTGAAAAGTAGCTTCCAAAAATGCAAGACTATAATCTTATCAGTGATACTTAAGTGTGGATATAAGTGAGGATAGAAAACCAGGAACATAGACAACTTGTTAAATGATTGTGGTTAAGTGTTGACTATAATGAAGAAACATTTCTTGGATGAAGGAGCTCCCAATGTGTTACAGGCAAGGGGAAGGAACCCATAACGAGAGAATGCTAGTGAGAAAACTTTTGAAATGCTTTTGACTTAGAAGATTCTATTAAAAAAGAGATGAAGAAGTGGCTCTGTGGTTCAAGTGGTAGAGTGCTAGCCTTGCACAAAAGAAAACTCAGGAACAGTGCCCAGGACTAGACTTCCAAGTCCCAGGCCAGAACAAAAGGAAGGGAGGAAGGAAAAGAAAGATAAGCATTTAAAATTATGTGACAGAAGAAAGAGCATGTATTCTTTCCCTTTGCCAATTTCCCCTTCTCCCAAGTAAGCCAGGGATGGCTTATTCAAACTAATGTTAACTGGGACAAGATTTTGAAACAAGTGCCTTAGGGGACACATTTATCTACTCATCTACTAAAATGAGCCTAATATATCCAAGAGCAGCAAGCCAAAATGCCCAATATTGTTATGCAAGAAGGAAGAGTAAGCAAGGGACCAGAAACAGGAACTAGAACTGTAATAGAAAGTAATCCTATCAGGGAAGTGGTGTGGTATCTCACTCCTGTAATACCAGCTACTTGGGAGATGTAGATAAGAACTTTGAAATTTGAGGCTGGACCAAGCAAAACATTACTAAGTGACTTAACCTACAAGCCAAGCATGATCATATGGCAGTGATTCTAGCTATATGACAGTTACAAGTAAGAGAATCATGGTCCAAGACCAGCATCAGGCAAAATTGTGGCACCCTATCTGAAAAATTACCAAAATAAAATAGAACAGGGAGGGTTCCTCAAGCGGATGAATTCCCTGCCTAACAAGTATGAGTCACTGAGTTCAAACTGTAGAATTTAAAAAACAAGATACAAAATCAACCGACAAAAATCAGTTGCCTTCCTGTACACTAACAATGTACAAGGAGGCAGGGAAATCAAAGAAATAACCCCATTCACAATAACAACCCCAAAAATAAAATATTTAGGAATTAACCTAACCAAAGATGTAAAAGAACTATTTAATGAAAACTATAAAAACTTAAAGAAAGAAATTACAGAATGGTTTCCCTTATTTGCAATAACTAGTATATGTCTGAGACAAGCAGAAAAAGTCAGATAAGTTGATGTTAGGTGAAATGAACCCTAAGATATGTATTCAAATGTTTTTTTTTTGTTTCTAACGCATTTAAAAGATTATTTCTTTGTTGCTTTGTATGTCCCTCCCCCACAGTATAACCCCTGCTTTCACTGTATTTGATGTCGGTATAATTTGTGGAGGGGAAGGGGAAAAACAAGTCGTTTAAATAAGGATGGACCCATTGCAACAATGAGAAGTACAAGTTGTCATGTAGAAAATGAACTTTACAACTTTGGTGGGGAGAGGGGAGGATTGAGTGGGGGGGGGAGGCTTGGAAGGGATGGGAAGGGGAAACAAAGGAGGAGGCTACAATGCTTGTTAAGAAATGTACTCATTATCTTGCCCATCTAATTGTAACCCCTCTGTACAGTATTTTCACAATAAAAAATAAATTTAAAAAAATGGAAAAAAAAAGAAATTGCAGAAGACACCAGGAAATTGAAAGACCTTCCATGCTCTTGGATAGATAGACTTAATATATTGAAAATGGCAATACTGCCAAAATTAATATACAAATTCAACACAATTCCTATTAAAATCACAATGCTGTACATTACTGAAACACAGAAAAAAGTCCAAAAATTCATATGGAACAACAAAAGACCTAGAAAAGCCAAAACGGTTCTTGGGAAAAAAAGTCAACATGGGAGGGCTCTTGATGCCAAACTTCAAACTCTACTATATAGCCAGAATAACAAAGACAGCATGGCACTGTCACAAAAACAGACCCAAAGACCAATGGAATAGAAGAGAAGATCCAGAAATAAAACCACACACTTACAGTCAGCTGATATTTGACAAAAGACCCAAAGACATACAGTGGAAGAAGCACAGCCTTTTTAACTACTGGTGCTGGGAAAACTGGGCAGCCACATGCAGAAAACTAACCCAGCCTGTCACTATGCACCAACACCAACCCAAAATGGATAAGACCTTAACATCAAATCTGAATCTCTGAAACTACTGCAGGACAGAGTAGGAGAGACACTGGAACTTATAGGCATAGGCAGGAACTTCCTGAACAGAGTTTCAGGGTCACAACAAATTGGAGAGAGATTCAACAAATGGAACTACCTTAAAATAAAATAAAAAAGTCTGCACAGCTAAAGACATAGCAAGCAAACTAGAAGGACAGCCAACTAACTGGGAAAAAATATTTACCAGCAATATGTTAGTCAAGGGGTTAATAATATCCAGTATATACAGGGAACTCAAGAAACTAATCCCTCTCAAACCCTAACAAACCAATTACTAAATGGGCAAGGGAACTAAAGAGAGACTTCTCAGAAGAAGAGATAAAAATGGCAAAGAAACACATGAGGAAATGTTCATCATCCCTGGTTGTAAAGGAAATGCAAATAAAGACAACCTTGAGATACCACCTTACCCTAGTCAGAATGGCCCACAACCTAAAGTCAGACAATGACAAATGCTGGAGGGGATGCAGAGAAAGAGGAACACTACTGTACAGCTGGTGAGAATGTACACTTATACAACCACTTTGGAAAGCAGTCTGGAGGGTCCTCAGAAAGCTAAACATTTACCTCCCCTATAACCCAGCCATACCACTTGTAGGCATCTATCCTGAACAATAGGAACCAGTATACAAGGACATATGCAGCTCCATGTTCATTGCAGCACTGTTCACAGTAGCCAGGATATGGAAACAACCCAGATGCCCCACTACAGATGAATGGATCCAAAAATTGTGGTATCTATATATAACGGAATGTTATGCAGCCATTAGAAATGACAAAATAACGGCATTTACAGGGAAATGGATGGAACTAGAAGAAAGAATGTTGAATGAGGTAAGCCAAGAGCAAAGAGACAAACAGCACGTGGTCTCCCTGATAAGTGGATATTAAATCCAAAAGGTAAGGTGACACAACAAAGTAAACAAGACTTGAGAAACAAAGGACCTCCACTCATCTGGTCAAATCATTACTAAATGACCCCATGCTGCTGATCACATATATGGTCTATATGTGCACATCAGAGGGAAACTAGGAGGAGGACACAGAACTAGAGAGAAACAGGAGAAACATACAACAGTGGGATCCATCAGCTGTACTGGACATTGATCGAAATGAACTAAGCAACAATGGCAGTGATGGGAGGGAGGGAATGAGTGGGAAAGAGGGAACAGCTGACACTATGCAAAAGGAGAGGAATGTACATATCACCCAATGTGGAAGAAATAACTGTCTAGTCAAAGCTCATAGAACTCATAAACTTTATAGACCATGACAGATATTTTGCCCCATGAATGTTAGCATGTGTTTGTGACTTTAACTAAGTATCACTATCCCACAATACTGTGAAATTTGTGAAATTATGTAATCACTTCATCACAATAAAAAATCTGCAAAACAAAAACAAATGTAATGGTGAAAAAGAAGAGGAATTTTAAAAAAAAAAACAAGGAAAAGAAAAGACATAATCACATCAGACAATAGCATCCAGGTACTGCATTGCACTGACCTATTCCAAGTTATGGCACTTGACAGATGAACAGTGCACTGAAATTGTTACCTGATTCTCAGGTACAAACAAAACTAAAGAGGTTAAGCCACGAGGTCTCAGTCTTCTTCCCAAAGTTGAAGATGGGAGGGAAGAGTCAAGTGTCAGGTTAGGACAGGATGCCCTTCACAAAGCACCCTGTAACTATTTCCAGCCCTTCCTATAAAAGCTTTTCTGCAGGCAAGTTACTAATTTTCCAGAACCTTGGTGAAATCTGACACTCCCCTTGGCATTTGCTGAAAACACCTTGTAGTATTTCTAATAAAACTTTTGAGACAATCCAATACCATATTGGAGAAGTGAAGTCTCTCATTTTGTCCCATTGCTGGATGTTTCTGGCTCAGGGATGAGCAAGTCTCTGAGAGACCACCTACAAGAAGGATCCCTGGGCTTAGAAAGAAACCTATAGGCACATTCACTTAATTCCCCTATACTTCCACAACATTCTGTCTCCACATTTCCCACATTTCCTCCATTTCCTCTCCTATGGATCCTAAAGTTCCTAGTATACAAGGAAAACAACGCCTTCTCCTGTCTGGAGTTTCACTTAAGAGTCTCTTTAGACTTTCATTCTCTTTTTAAAGAACTGGTTGTGTCACATCACTTTGAATCTCTCCCCGCCCCTTCTCTCTCTATTCCTTTCTCTCTCCTCTCTTCTCCATTCCTCTTGTTTTTTGTGTTTTGTTATTTTGGGGTTTTTTTTTGCTTGACTTTCTGAATTTACGCTATTTTTGTTTGGGAAAAGCTGACAAACCTATGGTCTGAAATGCAATTTTGCTTCTATTACATTGCCTCTATTATAAAACACATGTTAATCATTTACTTCAAATGAATGCAAATGTGGACAAGGGACTTAACCTCTCGGACACCCAATTAACTAGTCAGCCAAGGAAAGGAATCAAATCTATTCAAACCAACAGTCAGAGGATTGTCTGATAACATATAAATCACTGCCTGACACCTAGAGTCCAAAACACGAATGTCAATTATCATCTCTCTCTCCCTCCATTTCTTCTATTACTACAAACTCTGAACACATGACACAGTGATTTTGTCCTTTCATCTGCCATCAAATGTACAAAAGGTGGGTGGAGAGGGATTTGAAACTCTGGAGACCATAGAAATGACTAGGAAGAGTCAGACCTAAATTACAGGCATCTTGTATATGGCTATATCAGCACAGATACTTGCACTTCTATTCACAGGGATCTTGCACTCTGCATTGTGTCTGTATACAGGTACTACACGCAGGCTTAAAATGCTTGTTCTCATTCCATATTAATGGAATGGATAAATGAATGAACAAATCAAAAGGCAAAACTTTATTTAAAAATCTAGTAAGAAATAGAAGAGCCCAGAGAAGTATCTCTAACTCTTTCCCAAAGTCTCCTCTTTGCCCATGTAGAATTCTAAGCTTTTGGTCTGTAGATTTGGTCCTTAAATACAGCACACCACCAATTTGAAGAGATAGTTTCATTATTTATTTAATTCAGTCTTTATTGGGAGCCTGTGAGATAGGTCCTCATACTGCTTTCAGGGCTTTTTTATTTTATTTTTTATTGTAAATATACTGTACAGAGGAGTTACAGTTACCTGAGTAAGGTAATGAGTATGTTTCCTATCGAGCATTGTGACCCCCTCCTTTTATCCCCTTCCCTACCTACCTCCCTAATTCCTCCCCCCATAAAGTTGTACAGTTCATTTTCAATATAGTGTCTTGTACATCTCATTATTACAATGAGTCAACCTGTGTCCTTGTTTCAACATTTTCTTATTTCTCTTCCCCTCCCCAAATTAGAAAAAAATGTATATACAAGATGCAGGGCACCAGAATCAACTACAGTGAAAACAGGCGTTATACCATGGGGGAAGAACATACGAAAGAAACAAAAACAATCACATAGTACATTAAAAACATCAGTTACAAAGAAAAAACCTCTGTGTCCCTATCTTGGGGTTCATTTCACATCATCTTACATGGCCATATGTACATAGCTTTTGACCTTTTCTACTTGTTTGGTAAGATTATCCTAGATGTTTACTTGTACTCTGAGAAGTTCTATTTGTTGTATACAACAAAGCATGAACATGTCCAGTGGGCTAGATCTTGTCCTCATCCAATTAATAAAATATTCATCTTCTTTTCACTTTGAAAACTTAGTTGGAGACAAAGTTGCACTGTATTTTCAACACAGATCACCATGGTTCATGTGCATATTTGGGACATTAGAAATAGATGTTAATGTTGGCATGTATGCCTCCATCATTTCAGCTCAGCTGTTTTATTGGGATAGCCATATCTGAGTTTCTAAAATGAAATAAAGAAGTCCTAGAACCTGCAAGCAGCAAGGTGCATCCTGGACCAAATTTATTTGACTTTAAACAATGTTTGGCTAGTAAGTGATGGTGCACAACTGTAATCCAAGCTACAGAGGAAGCTAAGATCTGAGAACTGTGGTTCAAAGCCAGCTCAGGCAGACAAACTTGAGACTGCTATCTCCAATTAGTCAGTAAAAAGCCAGAAATGGAGGTGTGGCTCAAGTAGTAGAGTGCCAAGCTTGAGAGAAAAAACAAAGTGAGAGAATGAGCCCCTGAGTTTAAGTCCCAGAAGCTGTGCACAGATACACAGACACACAGAAACACAGACAAAGACACACACACACACACACACACACACACACACACACACAAATCTGTCTTCAATCATTTTGTCCATGAAGACTTTATCTAGTTTTCAGTTAATGGCTCTGAATAGTATAGGACTTCAAAGGATAATTTACATTCCAATAATTATGAAAGAACTACCTAAACTTTTCAATAATTTTTAAACAGATCATTACCATTTTTTTCTTACTATCTCTACTGTTCTGCCATGGTGATTCTAAGACAGTTACATTAGCAGAATTATTTCAGATTTGATCAATTTGAACTGCTTCTTCGGTGTTTGTGTCTCTCCTGTTTGAGCCATTATTACTCTGGTGCCAACACCCTCTCAGAAATCAGTCTCATTGCTGAGCAATTTGCTCTCTATGTCTGGCTCCACATCCACGCATCAGAATTTGCTAAAAGGTCTGGAACTACAAAGCAAAACATTTCAGTTCCTCATAGGAGAAAATTGTTGGTGACTTAAGCACTTTGACAACCTGGTCAAAAAGGCTGAGGGTTCTTTCTGTTTATGAAAAGAAAGAAAAAAGGAAAGAAAAGAAGAAGGAAGGAAGGCAGGAAGGCAGGAAGGCAGGAAGGAAGGAAGGAAGGAAGGAAGGAAGGAAGGAAGGAAGGAAGGAAGAAAAGAAGGAAGGAAGGAAGGCAGGAAGGCAGGAAGGAAGGAAGGAAAGAAGGGGAAGACAGGAAGGTAGGCACGAAGGAAGGGAGGGAGGGTGGGAGGGACGAAAAATAAAACTAAAACTCAAAATACTTCCTGCTGAAATCCATTGTTAGTGCTTCAGCCCTGCAGTTTACCAGGTGGTTGTGTGCATGGGGATTTCTGAGGCTGACAAAGGGGTAATAGCTGCAATTAGGTGAACTGGCTCATAGTGATCATAACAAAGGCACCTCAGATAGTTGTCAGTTTTCTGTTTAATGGCTATAACTACTTCAGTAAAATTATCTGTGCTCAACAGGGAACAATTGAATACATAGACAATACTTGCTAGATGGATTTAACATTCACTTTTAATTGAGTCATCCAGTATTTCATTAATTCCAAAGTAGTACTAATTTTCCAATATGGGTAATAAGGATACACAAATATTGCTGCCTTTATCATGCCTGTGCAACGCTTGTGAACACAAGCACTTAGAAACTGAAAATATGGAATTATAGTACTTCAAATGATAATTTACATTCCAATAATTATGAAATAACTACCTAAACTTTTCAATAAAATTAAATGTTACTGCACACTTTTGTCAGTTAAATGTCATAATGTGCAATTCACAGGGCAATTATTTTGTCACTTTACTGACATAGAGTTAGAATCTCTGGTTTACAAAATAAAGTCAAAAATGGCCCTAAGTCAATTATTTTTCTTTTTTAGTGTCAGATTTTGCTTTATCAATGGAGTGTAGAAAACTTTCTCCCTATGTATATCTCTCTGTGCGTCTCTGTCTTTGTCTCTATTTATCTCTGTCTCTATCTCTGTCTCTCTGTTGCTCTGTCTCAGTCTCTCTGTCTTTCTTTGTCTTTCTGTTTCTCTGTTTCTGTTTCTCTTTCTCTCTCTGACTCTGTCTCTGTTTTTATGTCTGTCTGTCTGTCTGTCTGTCTGTCTGTCTCTCTCTCTCTCTCTTCTCCCTCAAGTTCTGACTTTGCAATTTAGAGAAACGTTCCAAGACTCTTAGAAAAAGTAGCATCCAATTTCTTCCAGGCATCTCTGAAACTGAGTTCTGGGCTGAGAAACCCCAACTCCAGATTTACCAATCAGAGGATCTGCCGATCTGCCATCCATCTATATATGTATATACATATATATGTATATATATATATATATATGTATATATATGTATATATATGTATATATATATGAATAACAGGGAAATGAGATTTAATGGAATATGGCTGCCTTGAAAAGACCAAGGGATTCAGTGACTCTAAAACTGCCTTGAAATATTGACACAAATGCTAAGTTGAAGTAGAGGAAGAGTTGTGGGCAAGGGTGAGACATACGCATTGCTAATCTGCTGCAGTCAATGTCCTGGGTGGTAAAGAGCAACCACAATCTGACAGTTCAGTGTTTCAGGATCAGTCAAATGTGGCCCTCTTCAGAGTGACTGATGCAGGCATGTGGTCTTCCTTGATTCTATCATGGCCGCAAAGTGACTTTTACATTGGCATTTGTGAGGCTGTGGTCCCTGCTGAACATGTACCCAGTGGATCATTATATCAGCAGGTTTAGCATTGTTTGTCTGAGGGATAGTTTCTGCTCTCCCAAAATATCTCAAGATATTTTACTCATTGATCCAGTCTTCCCTGAAGTCCCAAAGTGACTGTGGGGAAGAGTGACCCAGCATAAAAAGTTAAAATGGCAGAGAAGGGCAAAATGGAGTTTTTAGGCTCGTGTACAGGATTCTGTGTTACCTCTGCTCAAACTCTGAGTTGTAGAGAACCAAGGGATACACCAAGGCAAGAAGAAAGAATGTGACAGGCTCTTTCTGAGATGGATCTTGGACTTTCTTTGAACCTTACATTTCTTCTGTTTAAAACTCAGGTCACTATTCAGGCATATGGATTCATCCTGAACATGAAATCAAATCGCCTGAGTAGTGTGGAGATCCGAGGGCTGACATGGATCACAACAGCACCTAGCATTATCACAGATGATTATAGTGTAAAAGTCAATTTAGTAGCTGTTTCACTGGGCTCGTAGTTTAATGAAAATCAGGATAAATGCTAGAAATCAAAGACTTCATTATTATTCTGGACTTAGTTTCTTTTGTCCTGAGGCATTCTCTCCTATAGTGACTTTGCAATCCTCTTGGAATCCAGAAAGGGCTCATCTACCTAACAGGCATCAGTGACTCTTACCTGGCCAGCCCTGAGGAAATGGACTCTCAGCTCACCTGATATTATCTCTAACCACCTCTGAACCTGCTTATGACTAGAGTCTATTTTAAACAGATGTCTTCTCACCCTTTGTCCTATTGTGTCTCTACCGGGGAAGATGGGTGAAGATGATCAGGAGTGCCATCTTCCTATGGCATAGCTATGCCATATAATTCTCTGTTCTCTGCTCTATTTCTTTCTATCATGTACTATTTCTTTCCTATCATCATCATGTCTAAATTCTTGTCATGTCAGATGCAAAAACATATTATTTTATTACTATTACTATTATTGTTTTTCAACAATAGAATTAAACTCAAAACCTGTACCACTTGAAACTCTAATATTTTGGTTTGTTTCTGTATGAATGTGATTAAGTGTGTATTGTACTGTGGCTTGAACTCAAGGCCTGGGAGCTGTCACTTACATCTTTCATTCAGGCCTGGCACTCTGCCACTTAAGTCACAGCTTCACTCCTGGATTTTGACTGGGTAATTGGAAATACAAGTTTCATGGATTTTCTTACCCAGGTTGACTTCAAACCATGATCCTCAGATCTCAGCCTCCTGAATACCTAAGATTACAGGCATAATACGCCAGCACACATCCAGTCAGTTTTTCTTAAGATAATATCTCACAGTCTTTGCTTGGATCAGCCTTGGATTGCAATTCTCCTTCCTACCACTCCTGCATAGTAGTGATTACAGATGTAAGCCAATATGCTTGGATGGAAGAAAGTATTCCTCAATATAGTTTCATTTTCTTTGGCTGGTTGAACAAATTATCACTAACTCAGGGGAGTTAAACAACACAAACTCACTTTCTTAAAATTCAAAAAAGCAGGAAACTAAACCAAGATGAGTTAAATCAATTTAACAGACCCATATCAAGCATTGAAATAGAAACAGCAATAATAGACCTCCCATCTAAGAAAAGCCCAGGACTGGAAGGATTTACAGCAGAATTCTACAAGGCCTTCAAAGCAGAATTCACACCAATACTCCTCCAACTCTTCAATGAAATTGAAAAAGAAAGATCACTACTGAACTCATTCTATGAAGCATCATAACCCTCATCCCAAAACCAAAAAGAAAGAGAACTATAGACCCATTTCTTTGATGAACATTGATACAAAACTTCTCAACAAAATTTTGGCCAATTGACTTCAACAATTCATCCAAAAAATTATACACCACCATCAAACAGGATTCATCTCAGGAATGCAAAGCTGGTTCAATATACACAAATCAATTAATACAATTCAGCACATCAGCAAGGATAAGAACCACATGGTTATCTCAATAGATGCAGAAAAAGCATTCGACAAGATCCAACACCCCTTTAGGATGAAGACTCTGGAAAACCTAGGAATCCATGGAACATTCCTCAATACAATAAAGGATGTATATGACAAACCTACAGCCAGCATTATACTTAATGGTGAAAAACTAAAGCCATTTCCTCTTAACTCAGGAACAAGACAAGGATGTCCACTCTCTCCACTTCTCTTCAATCTAGTGTTAGAATGCCTAGCTACAGCAATAAGACAAGATGCAAACATAAAAGGGAGCCAAATAGGGAAAGATGATTTACTCTCCCTCTTTGCAGATGACATGATCTTGTATTTAAAGAATCCAATGGACTCCACTCCCAAATTACTTGAGCTGATTCAAAACTTTGTCAAAGTAGCAGGGTATAAAATTAACTCTCAAAATTCAATGGCTTTTCTGAATGCCAACAGTGAGAAAAGCGTGGATGAAATTAGGAAAGCAACTCCATTCATAATAGCCCCACAAAAAATTAAATACCTAGGAATTAACTTAACCAAAGAAATGGAGGACCTCTATGATGAAAACTTCAAAAACCTAAAAAGAAAATCAGAGCAGAACTTAGAAAGTGCAAAATCCTCCCATGCTCCTGGATTGGAAAGATCAACATTTTGAAAATGGCAATACTTCCCAAGGCTATCTACAAATTCAGTGTGATACCTATCAATATTCCAACCTCACTCTTCAAGGAAATAAAAGAGGCAATCAAAAAATCCATATGGAACAATATAAAGACCCAAATAGCAAAAACAATCCTTAACAGAAAGAACAGTGCTGGAGGAATATCAATACCAAATTTCAAATTCTACTACAAAGCCATAGTAATCAAAACAGCTTGGTACTGGCACAAGGACAGACCTGAGGATCAATGAAATAGCAATGAAGACCCAGAAATGAACCCAAGGACTTACAGCCACCTAATATTCCATAAGGGAGCTAAAAAATTGGAATGGAAGAGAGACAGCCTTTTCAGTAAATGGTGCTGGCAAAATTGGTTAATCAACTGTAGAAAACTAAAGCTAGATCCTTATATATCACACTGCACCAGAATAAACTCCAAATGGATCAAAGACCTTGGAGTCAAAGCAGACACCCTGAAAACATTACAGGAAGGAATAGGAGGAACCCTAGGGCTCCTTGGCACAGGCCGAATTTTCTTTTGTCTTTTTTTTATTGTGAAAATATGGTACAGAGGGTTACAATTACATGGGCAAGGTAATGAGTTTAATTTTTATCAAGCATTGTTGCCTCCTCCTTTGTTTCACCTTACCATCCCTTCCATTAACACACCCCCCCTCCTCACCTACCTGATCTGCCCCCTACCAAATTTGTAAAGTTTGTTTATCGACATAACGTCTTGTACATTTCATTGTTGCAATAGGTCCACCTGTATCCCTAGTTAAACGGTTTGTTTTTTCCCTTCCTCTCCACAAATTATACCATCATCAAATACAGTGAAAGCAGGGGTTATACCATGGGGGAGGGACATACAAAGCAAAAAAGAAATCATCTTATAAATATGTTAGAAACAATTGCAAGAAAGAAAAATAGTTTGAATGCTTATCTTGGGGTTCATTTCACCTAACATCAACTTGTCTGACAGTTTCTGTTTGTCTCAGACATATACTAGTTATTGCAAATAAAATGGATCAAAGACCTCAGAGTCAAAGCAGACACTCTGAAAACATTACAGGATGGAATAGGAGAACCCCTAGGTCTACTTGACACAGGCCAAATTTTCTTAATAGAGACCCATAAACACAAGAAATCAAAGAAAGGTTGGACAAATGGGATTGCATGAAGCTGCAGTGCTTCTGCATGGCAAAGGACACAGCTAGCAAGATCAATAGAAAGCCCAGGGATTGGGAGAAGATCTTCACTAGCCATACAATGGATAAGGGACTCATATCTAAAATATACTTGGAACTTAAAACATTAAATACGCCAACAATGAATCCTCAAAGAAACAACTGCCCAATAAATAAGTGGGCTAAAGACTTAAAAAGAAACTTCTCTGAAGAGGAAATAAGAATGGCCAATAGACACATGAAGAAATGCTTAACCTTTCTAGCCATAAAGAAATGCAAATCAAAATAACCTTGAATCCTGATCTTGGGGTTCATTTCGCCTAACATCAACTTATCTGACCGTTTCTGCTTGTCTCAGACATATGTTAGTTATTACAAATAAGGGAAAGCATGGGACCTGTGTTGCTTTGGGCTTGGCTAGATAAGTATTAAAATGTTTTTTTCTTGCATGCAATTGTTTCTAACACACTTATAAGATGATTTCTATGTTGCTTTGTATGTCCCTCCCCCACAGTATAACCCCTGCTTTCACTGTATTTGATGTTGGTATAATTTGTGGAGGGGAAGGACAAAACAAATCGTTTAACTAGGGATACAGGTGGACCCATTGCAACAAGGAGATGTACAAGTCGTTATGTCGAAAAACAAACTTTACAACTTTGGTAGGGGAGCGGGTGAGGGGAGGTGGGGGGAGTATGGGAAGGGATGGGAAGAGGAAACAAAAAGGAGGCAACAATGCTTCATAAGTAATGTATTCATGACCTTGCTCATGTATTTGTAACCCCTCTGTACAGTATTTTCACAATAAAAACCTTTACAAAAATAATTCAGAAGGGCAGAAGTCCAAGAACAAAGATATCATATATCTGTATTCCTTCTAGAGACTCCAGAAGAGAATTTATACCTGGCTTTTCATGATTCTAGAGGCCTCTGCAGTCTTTACTTTCCAGAACTACTTTTCTCTTCACAAAAAGCAGTAGAGCATCTACAAATGCTTTCCTATGTATCTGGGACTATCTCTTATCTAGATAGATTCTTTTCTAGACCCCAAATTCCTTATTCTTCAATTTTGCAAAGCCCTCATTACCTCATAAATAACATCTTTACATATTGCAGACTTTATGAATATCTTCAATGTATATTAATCTTCAGGGCCATTATTCTCTTTATAAGCAAACAATAAAATTAAATTTTCTGATTCAAAACCAGCCGATGCCATCAGAGATTCCTCTGTGAAAATTACACAGTATTTAGATTTGGATTCTATTTTTACAAAATAGACTATAACGAGAATGAGAACGGTCTTTGAGTTGAAATCAAAAGAATTTATTTTAAAGCAACTCTAGGCCTAGCTTTATCCTTGGCCTCTTTCATTACATCCATTAATCATTCGAGACAACAAAAGAAGACCATCATCCAAATGTTAAGTTATGAGAGAGTTAGAAGCACAGTTAAGCCCTGCTCATATATGGATTAGGAAAAAATCCTTTCAAGGTATAAGAAATAGGTTTACTGAAAGATTCAATATTCATTAATGAAAATCCCTATGCTTATGTACAAAAAGGACATGATACAATTGTAGGATGAAGGTGATATTCTTTTGCAAAAGTGGTGTCAATATACAGTATTCGTACATATATACACGTCAGGGTTTTCTCATTGTTTTAACAGAACCTCAATTTGATTTCAAAATGAGAAGCAATTTTTTAATACCGCTGAGTAAACAACTCAGTTGTCTTTACATATTTATTTTATCTTATTCTCTCAGTTATTTTATGTGTGATATTTTGTTCTCTCCATTTCACAGATAATAAATTTAGGACTCACTCATGCAATGTAAATTATCATGTCATACATCAATCAATTCAATTATTAAACTAACTCCAGGGTCCTTGATCTTCTAAATAAATACTTTTGATCCTAATAATGACTACAAAAATAACTATTTAACTTTTTTTTTACTATAGAAGAGAGGAGTAGTAAAGTCTAGAATAGGAACATGTTCAATTATAAGTCACAAAGCTATTGTCTGGTAAGTCAGTAAAGGAAGTTCTAGGGTGAACATAGTATTACTGCTAACACAACAGGCATAGATAACTATCTGGCATGTGGAATCTATCCATGATATAGGACAGCATAGCTACAGAGTGAAATGAAACAGATCTAAGTATAAGCCTATGTAAAGATCTATTCATCTCTAGTCTTCTGAAATCTTTTAAGCTCAGGCAGTTGGACGGCTATGGTGACATGCAGAAGTATTTGATATAACTACACGGAATAAATAAAAGCTGGACAGTTTTGAAAGGTGATTATCCATGTTACAACTGCAAAAAATCAGTCTCTCTATCTGTGCGTCTAATAAACATGGTCAAAGAGTCTGTAAAAGATGTCACGTGGACTAACAAAATAATACATAATATATTTACATGTTATTGAATTATATATATTTATACTAGAAAAGTAATGTAGTTTTACATCCATCAACATTTATGAGAGATGATGTGGGAAGTTTTTTATAAAACTATGCAAAATATAAAACTGTACATGGGATAAAAATTTATAAAACTCTAAAACAAATGGAAAAAACAAGGGCATTTAAAAACTAGGTTTTTTAGTTTAGGTAGTAGTTCTTTTCCAATGTTGAGGTCATAGTTCATTGAATGTGGTTATATGACCTAGTAACACTGGGGAAGTTGAGAGTCTGGTATATGGGAACACACTGTACTGTTTGGGTGACATCTTTATAAACTTAAAAATATTGCAAAAGGAAAAGAAAACTAAATGATACCATCTATTCGACATTCCAGGGGAAAGAATTGAATTTATAATACTTAAACTTAAACAATACTTAATTTATAATACTTAATACTTAATATAATAATTAAAGTGGGAATTGTTTTTTATATTAATAAGTTTTCTATTGTGAAAATACTGTACAGAGGGGTTACAATTACATTAGCAAGGTAATGAGTACATTTCTTATCAAGCATTGTTACCTCCTCCTTTGTTTACCCTTCCCATTCCTACAATCTCTCCCTATCCCCGCTGAAATTGTTTTATATTAAAATTATTTGCATAAGATATGGGAAGACACTTCTGTTAGTGTCAGCTGCTAGCTACCAAAGTTAACTATCACCAAAATTAGTTTGTGTTTCCATTAAAGTAGTTTGCATTTGTTTCCTCTCATTTTTTTTGTAGAGAGCACTGATTTCCAAACCTATGCCCACCAAGATACTTTATTGGTTTTAGGTTTTTAATCACAATGCTTATTTTTTATTATATTTTATTATATGGTAGGCATTTCAGTTTAATTAAAAGGTTTTATTGTGAACACTGCAAACATTTTCCCATCCATGCCTTTTAACCATTTTTAATTAATAAGTAGTTGTACAAAGAGGCTAAGATTCCATACGTAAGGTTATGAATATAATGCATTTTGATCAATGTTATGATAACTCCTCTCATGCCTAATTTAATCTACAAAAATGATACAGAGAATTCAATCTTATTTTCATTTTAATTTATTGTTTTTGATACTTAAAATATTACATAAGGGGGTTATAACCTACCATGTCCATCTAAGTATCCAGTGCTTCTCAGTCGAGTCTCTCCTTCCGTCCATCTCCCCTGTTCCATCATTTCCCTCCCTCACAGTCTCATTTCACAATCCCCACTTCCTTTATCATGTATGTACCCTGAGAGTTCTGGCTACCATTTTTCCTAATTCCTTTTTCATTCATTCACTCTCCTTTCACTAGCTCCCATGTAAAAATCTCTTTTTGGCTTCCTGATACTCATTTTGTTCAACAGTGTGTTAATTGTCCCAAAGATTTACTCCATGGCAATTCACTCCTGTTGGTTAAACTTGAGTCAATTAAATCATGCATGTTAAGTATATGTGTGATTATACAGGAAGTTGTGTTTTAGGTCTATGATTCCTACATAGGAGAAAAAAATGAGCTCTTTCTTTCTGAACCGGGCTTACTTTACTCAGTATGATATTTTCTACATCTATTCATTCCCCAGTAAATAATGTGAGTTTTTGCATGTTGTTTGCAATCTAATCCAAACAAAATTTTCCAATATCATATAGCTATTTATAGTCTCCCCAGTCTTCCTTTCAGTGCATGTCAGACTGGTTTGATCCTTGTACAGCAAGACATCCTCTAGACAGTAAACATCCACAGAATTTTCTCATCACTGAGCTAGGTACTTGGCTTCTTGGCAGATCTTGTTGGAGTCATGGCTGGTCAGTTCATGAACCTTGTGATGTGAGCTGTTCCTAACTTTTCACTTTCCTCATCTGCACATTTGAAGAAATGTTCTACCTAGTAGAGATCTCACTTCCATCATATAAATAGTTTTGCAGGTTTATACACTTAGGCAGCAGTTCTCTGCACTCTAGGTGTTGTTATTTTTATGTAGTTATTTATTTTACAATACAGGTTTATTTTGCAGGCAATAAAGTGCAGGATAGCTCTATTGGTCTTTGGAGTCAGAAGAACCTCTGGTTTTGTTGTTGCTCTTGTTGTTTTGTTTTTAATATAGAAGGGTTTCAATTATGTAAGTCAGATAAAGAGTACATTTCTTTTTGGACAATGTCACCCTTTCCCTGGCCTCTGCCCGCCCCCTTCTCCCCCCCCCCTCCAGTCATATAATTCATTTTCTACATAATGTCTAGTGAGTATCACTGCTGCATTTGTTCACCCTTTGTCCCACAATTTCTGTGCTCCCCCATTACCTCCCCAAAACAGGTAAAGTGAAATAAGGATACTGGATCTGACTGGCTGCAACATGGTGGATGACAGGGAATTGGGTCTAACTGGCACCATCTTGGCTTCTTGGTGGGTGAAGGTGAAGTCCCACTCCGAGGTGATTAGCATATCTGAATTCCTAGAGGCAGGGGCGTGGACTTAGACAATAGGTTACTAAACCTGGCAGTCCTGTGCCATGAACTTGCAAGACCTTCAAACTCTCTGTGACCCTGTCCCCTGATCATGACCCTATTAAAGCCCTGACCACCTCAGCCACCATTTTGCTCTATGCTTCATGTTTCTTGACTGTCCTCAGGTCACCATGGCTTTCCACTTTGGCTCTCCATTGGAGTCAATCTGGTTTGTTGAAATAGTTTTTCTGTTCTATCTTTGCTTTATTGCCCTCGTAGCTCAGTTTTCTAACAGTGTTAATTATATTCGAGGCTATAAGTTTTCTGGGGACATGTGTCTACACGCAGTCACTTGCTTTGTAATAAAGACTCCTGATTCGACCTCTCAAAAATGTGGCTTTGCTGTCTCTCCTGATTGAGTTCCCATGAAACAAATGGAACAAGACAAAAGGAAAAGAAAACCAAAACAGTAGCAAAGAAAAATACCTCTTGTTTCCATTTCCTGGAGCTCATTTTGATAAATATTATTTTATCTGATCGGAGGCACATAGACTTGGCACCTTTGTATCCATGTGTATTTAAATGCTTCTTGCTTGCATTCTCAACTAACAAAGAAGAACATCTACACGATCTGTTGTAAATAAAATGCTTACATCCATCAGAGAATAGGAAAACCCTGTCTGCCCCCATGATGAACAGCAGAAACTGGGCTTTCTTGGAATGAATTTTTAGAAGTGTAATAGAGGTGCAGAAGCAGTAGTCAAGAGGTGACTCAGCCTCTGGAAACAACACATTCCAAATGCATGCTCCTTAAAATGTCAATGCACCCTCTGTAGAATTCCTGCATCTGGTAAGGAGAGCATCCTTAAACCAGAAGTATACACTCCAGAACCATGAGATGTGTCCTAGTTGGGATTGTGAGCAGAACCTTAGAGTAAATGAATCAAGTGAGAATAAATCATATGGTTTCTCAGCACAATTATTATTAACTCCTATAGCAAAGGAGTTCTGGCAAGAGGGTGAGACATGCAATGGAGAATGTGGCGGGAAAGGATAGTGTGGCTCTTATTAAACTTGCTAGCAGATAAAATACACAGAGCTCTAAGATTTTTGACTTCAGCCTTTGTGAAAATATTTCTGTTCTTTTTATAAAGATACCCCTTCAAAAACCTCCAGTCTGGCCCAATTATTCACAGATAAATTGTGAGTTCAAGAAGCATTAAAATGAAGCCAGAAGGAAAAAACCTAAGGAAATTGCCTGTTTACTAGGTTCCATTAGAGAGAGGCTAATTTCCAATCAGTACTGCTCCATGTTAATACTGGAATGAATGGGATTTACCAAGGCTGTATTGGTTTCCATTCTGCAAATGCTTATTGTATGCCCCTGTACCAACAGATGAGACCCACTTTCTTATTTAGTTTAGCTGAAGAGAAAGACACATGAATATTGGTAACAGCCTGGTGCTTGTTAGCCCAACATTTTTAGAAGAGATCACAAAAGGCACAAGGTAGTGTCTGAGATGGGGTCTTCAGGCATACAGGAGTACCTCAGACAGACAGACAGATGACATCTCAAAACCAAGTTTCTACTGTGTCATGTAGAAAAGGTTATTTTATGTGTCAGGTTAGATGGTTGATTTGGGGGGTTTTCTTTTTCTTAGGTGAGATTGATACTTGAATAGGTAGACTTTGAGTTGATTACCCTCCATGATATGAATGGTTCTCACCCAATCAGCTGAATGCCTTAATAGAACAAAGGATTCCCCAAAAGACAGGCATTTGGTCTTCATTTGCACCATCAGTTCTGCTGGGTCTCAGACACAGGCCCCACTGTCAACTTGGGTTGCTAGCTTATGTAATCAGGGAGAGAGCCAATTTCTTAAAATAAAATTTATTTCTTTAAAACATATTTTCATTATCTTTAAGTAGTTGTACAAAGGAGTTGCCATTCACCAAAGCAGTTTATAAATACAACACAGCTTGATCAATATCACCCCTTTCAACATTTCCACCCATGCCTCCCAACCCAAACCTTCCCTCATTTTTCTTAAACTTAGGCTATGGATTGAACTTTTTGCTGTTTAACAAAGTAATTTATGTATACAATGCATCTTGATCTATGTCATCCTTTCAACATTTTCACTCCTCTTCAACCTACCCCATTCCTTAAACTTCTCAATTCTGCAGTACCTATAATTCACTCTGTTTCCCCACTTCATTCATCTACTTCTCTCCACTTGGGTCCCTCTCCCCTCTTGTAAGTACCCATTTCCTGGTACTTATCTTGTTAACTTAGTGTTTTTAAAGAATTACACTATTTATGCTCTTCATAGAGTCTATTACACTTCAGTTAGTTCATTTGTAACCCCTCGCTTACCAACCAGGGTGTTTCCTTGTAGATTTACAGGCCTATTCTAGCTACCACCAATGAGGGAAACCAAGTTTCTCTGAGTCTGACTTACTTCACTTAATATAAATTTTCCAAATCTTTCCATTCTTATGGAATTTTTTCTGATGGATAAGTAAAATTCCTTTATATGTATGTGTATGTATGTATATGTGTATGTATCACATTTTCTTGATCCATTCATCCATCAAGAGGTGTCTTCTTATGTATATATACATATCATGCATATTCTGTTTTTACAAAGTGCTGCACTATCCCGTGTGTACATAAAGAAGGGGGCACAAGTGTCTCCCTTCCACTTAAATGTTGTGGAGGATAAAAGCTGTTCATGCTCAGGACAGTCAGGTGTTATGGAACTTCAAAAGCTGCAGCCACTCTGTACATGGCTTCATCTTACAGATGGAAGATTCCAGAAGTCAAGCTGGTTCATTCCTCCTACAATGTCAAAGTCTGTCATTCACTAGATATAATTTGTCTCTTTGGGCAATATGGATTGTCACTTAGTTGGAAGCAGGGAATTACAATCATCAGTTTTTAAAATTGTACAGTTCTAGAGCAATTTATGTATACAATACATGAAGACAAAAATCTATAAAAACAAGTTAAATACAAAACTATGTTATAAAATAGCCAACACAGTATGAGTCCTTTGGTACAATCCCAACCTGCTAAAAGCAAACAATTGATTGTTTAGAGATATCAACATTGCTGGAGGTAGGGGAATCGGAGACAAAAAAAATAGAAAATAAGAGATGATTAAGATAAAAATGTGTGACTGTGATTCTCTCTCAAGGAGGGAGAGTTTTAGAAGTAAGGTAATTTTCAAGCTAGGAAAGTGGCTCAGTGGTAGAGTACTTTCCTTGCATGCATGAGGCCCTGGGTCCCATTCCTCAGCACCACTTAAGCAGAAAAAGCCAGAAGTGGCACTGTGGCTCAAGTGGTAGAGCACTAGCCTTGAGCTGAAGAGCTGAGGGACAGCGCCCAGGCCCAGAGTTCAGGCC
>NW_012267292.1:3803885-3811887 GCF_000151885.1 Dipodomys ordii
GGAAAGGAAAGGAAAGGAAAGGAACAAAAGAAACAGAAACAAAAGCTTGCTTACTTTCTTGAGAAAAACTAGGCTGAGGATAAAAATCTTTGCTCTGAGCACTTTTATGAGAAGTTTGCAATGGTAGAAAAATCTATCAGAGTCCCAAGAAGACAGAAGTATTAAAAAAAGTGTCTAAATTAAAGACATGAGAAAGAAAATAAGATTCTTCTCCATAGTCCCTTGTGCACCACTGGAAACTTTCTTGTGAATGTTTTCTCCGAAGTACACAAAAACATGCTTTGCTTCTCTACAGTATCAGTGTGACCTTGAGCTATTGGCTGGCTGAGGACAATCTTCAGACCAAACACAAGAATCTTCTCTATGCTCTGTGTATGGAGTGCATGTCAAATTAAATTTACAAGCATTTACAAATCCTAAAATTTTTCCTTACTATTCCTCTGGTTTTCTGTCAGAGTTGTAATGACATAGGATGATGAAACACTACAGCTGGAGGATAAAACAAATATGCTTTTAATTTGCATCTTTGGAAGATTATATACAGCTCTATAGACCTACAGTCTTTGTTTAACCTAAAGTCATCATTGGTAGTCTGAATGTGCCCATAATTTATTACCAGCACATCCTTGCTGCAAAACCTATATGGGAAGGAGAAAATGTATTTTTCTGCTCTAGTAGCAAGAAAATCAATCTGAAGCTACTTGACAGATTCTGATCTTGTGATTTAGGTGTCCTTAATCACAGAAGTTTCATGAAGTCTCATGAGCGGAGTACATAGAATACAAAAGAAACTTACAGAAATAGGAAAGTTACTAGCACAGAGCTGTCCATCATTACCACCAACAGATATGTCAGGGTAAAAGGAGGATATGATTTTCACCATCAAGAATTCTATGGCCAAAGCTTCATTTTGGCCATTTATTTGAGGAATAGCTCTGGGTGTGCTAAACCTTAGAGGTTCAGTTTTTCTTATCTGTAAATTCTTAAGGTTAATTCATACCTTGCAGGCCTTCCTAATAACAGCATACTTCATAAATGATTTAACAAGATTGTAAATGTAAGACTGTGAACACAAATCAGTTGATATGAGGTACGTTTTAGGTCCCTTCTCCAAGTTGCGGTTTCTTTAGAAATGATGCCTTATAAAGAAATGTTGTTCTCTGTTTCCAGATTTCATTTGGGGAAACCTAGAAATATTGGGGCTAGGTTATCTATTCTCTGGATACATGCCTGTCTTCTGTATGAAATCCACCTATTCCAATTCTACTTTGCAATAAAGAGTAATTAAGCCATAAAAAATTTATACTAACACTCCTTTTTGAGCCCATGAATTCTTTATGGTCATGAGACAAAGATAATGTCATGTTTTCATGGGGGATAAAATGGAAGGCAGCATCAGGCAAGTTGGCTCAAGTTTCAGCACTGCTCGTCTAGAATATACACTTTCACATATTTTCTCTCAGTCTGGATGTTCTAGCACTTGTAGCTGAAAGTTTATCAAGATCTTTGAGCACTTATAGCTAGAGTTCAACAGTGTAGTAAATAATTATCAAGTTATAAAAGAATATACATATATATTATAGTTAAGCATGTTTATGAGTTGCACAATGCTAATAAATATTAGCTTCTATAACTTTTTGAAATAAATTTCAATCCAGAAATTATAGCATCCATTCTTCAACAAGGGAGATTTCTTAACGGCTCCCTCCCCACAGCATAGGGGAAAAGCATGAAAAAGTTATTAGCACAGTCTGCCTACAATGGAAAGTACCATGACTCCTAAAACTAGAATACTGGTTAGATTTTAATATAAAGGAATGAAAAATAGATCCAGATAGAGAAATATTTATTCTACTTTAAGAAAAAAATTATCCAGTATCAAGTGGCTCACATCTACAATCCTAGCTAATCAGAAGGCTGGGATTGCAGGATCACAGTTCAAATCCAGCCATACCAGAAAAGTCTATGAGATTCTTATCTCTAGTAAGTTCCAAAAAGTCAGAAGTAAAGCTGTGGCTCTAGGGATAGAGCACTAGCCTTGAGAAAAAACTTTTAGGGTTAGCATCTAGACCCTGAGTTCAAGACCTTGGACAGACACAAAAAATATTGTTAGGAAATTGTAGAAACTGAAAAGAAGCCCACATTTCAATCTGACAAAAATGTGAAAGCAGTTTATAGGAATAAATTGATGGGTGTGCAAACTACAATTTTCTGCTTCTAGGAGTCAGACAGGAAGATGAAATTAATAAAGGAAACAGACATTAATTCAACAACTATACTTTTGAAGATTCATAGCAGACACCAGGGTTCATGTCTGTTGACAGGGGTCACTTTGGACAAGGAGTATTTTGGCTAAGTTGTCTCTTTTCTTTAGGAAAAAACTCACAAATTTTTATTGGTAATATTTAAATACTGACCAAATCTAAATACATAAATGTCAGTGTAAATTTTTAAAAAGTAGAGAATGACAAGAAATTACTGTCATACATTTGAGGCCCATATATAGTCTATACCTTGGATGAGAGTGAATAAATAATATATGCACACACACACACACACACACACACACACACTTTAATTCCCCAGCTTGTTGGCATACATGTATCATTTGCTGGGAAGAAGGCAATTTCAGTTGGGGAGTATATAATTACTGCTTGACAGCTTACTTTATTCTTTCCAATGGGTAAATATTGTTAAATATTGGAAAATATTTATGAGTTATTCAATTTCTCCAGTCTATAAGTAAATGGAACTAACTAGATAGTAATCACTTGACATGTGATGTAGCTAATAATTTGAAATAGCTATGTCTAATCATGTGAGATATTTAAAACATAAACTATACAACTTTTACAGTCTTAATATGAAAAATGCAAAACTATTACCTTTATTTTTATTGTTTTTATTTTTTTAGTTTATTGTTATCGTAAAGATGATGTACAGAGGGATTACAGTTTTGTAGGTAAGACAATGAGTACATTTCCTTGAACAGTGTCACTTCTTCCCTTGTTTTCTTCCAAATTTTTCCTTCCCGAACCCCTCCCCCAAGTTGTATAGTTCATTTTCAACATAGTGTCATATTAACGTTTTTCATACTGATTGAATGATATTTTCTGCATTATCCATTATGTAGAATATATAGCCAAAGTTAACTTACTGTCTCTTTTCTGTTTTTGTTTTAAATGAAACTACTAAAAATATTAATAACATATAGTTCTCATATTTCTTTTGGATAGATCTTAGACATACAATCACAAAATAGCAATTATAGTAGTGAGCCATAATGGAGATTATTACCCATACTTAGAGTTGAATGTCTATAGATATAATTATTAGAGTGCAATGGGAAGGCAGGTAAACTAAAAAACAACTCTGAGAATATTTATGAAGCCTAATTTCATATATTGTATAAATGTGTATAGGAAAGTTGGATAATAACACAGTTAACCTATTCTATCAAATTTTCTAAACATTTCACTATCCTTACCCAAAGAAAATTTCAAACAAGTTCACAAGAAAAAAACATTCATTTTCTCTCTTATACTAAAATGTCAGAATGAATTATGTGAGCATTTCCACATAGGCCTCTGAGAACCTCTGGGCTCTGCTTTATTCTGGCTGGAAACATGACTGTTTCTCTTCTAACAATCATCTCTAGTCATAAAAAGAGGCCTCAAACTCATGCCTCATTGTACATGGATGATTCCATACCCATTCCCAAGCCAAATTCTTAGAGAGGCGCTGATATGATATGCTCATACCAATCAATTTACAAGCAATTGGCTTTGGATAATGAAATACCATAAATGAGACTGAGAAACTATGATAATGAATAATGTGAGAAATGTCCACTCCATTTTACTAAGACTAAGAGTGCCCTGGAGAGATGAGAGATAGAACTAATTATGAACCCTGACAGTAAGTAAGCATAGACATTATGTAAGCCTCTTGCATTTTGCATGATACCATAAAAGTAGAACTTGTCAGAGCTATTAAATCTAGAACTTCTGCACAACACTAGCCCCAGGCTGGTCAGTCAGACTGAACTATGAATGAGTTTATAAACTGATAAAGAAAAGATAAATAGAAAAAAAAGAAGGGACATAGAAAAAGGAAGGGAAGGAAGAAGGGAGAGAGAAAGAGAAAAAGAAACAGAAGATATAATGGCTGTACAGCATACTTTCCTAACTAAAATCTGAAATTTTGTTACTATTAGTGACCTTTCTAAATTAATTTCCCCCATCAATATATACGTATGTATAACAACAAACATGTATATATACATACATATATAATGCTACTTACTTTTATTTCTCAAAACATAACCTCTGTGTTGACTATTTTGTTTTTACGTTGGTACCTCAATACAAAGTATCAGAATCCGAATCATGTATGATCGTATATGCTTAAATATATTATGTAAAACACTAACTTCATTTTCTCAATTTGAATATCTTCCCTCCAGTGATTCTGTTTAATCTACAAATGTGACAATTTGAGATCTAAGACCCACTTTTTCTTTTTCTTAGTGGTGCTGAAAAATATAAAGTAGGATATGGTAATTTTTATAGCAGCTAATTAAGCTTTTATATCTGGCTAATTTCAACGTTTTAAAACTTAAAAATAGCAAATAAAACAACAAAATTAGCGTTTTAATAATTAACATAAGCAAATGAGAAAGGAACTAATATCACATTAACAAAAGTTCAAAGTCAATGCATATTCTTCAAATCAAAGGTTCAGTTCACAAATGGCTATGCTTAGCTAACCTCTGCCACCCACAAGTGCCAAAAATAAACTCTAATAGTACTTATTGGAAAATCCAAAGTTAAGCAACAACACACATTTCTGTCCTTCTGAAGGTGGAACTCCCTTCAGGTATTCCTAAAGATTTTAAATTCCTGACATATTTCAGAGTTTTCTGACTTGAGATTAAACTCATTTCAATAAGAATGACTATCAATGTGCTATACTAACACATAATACAGCTCAAATCAGTACCAGATATGATTAGAAAAATCCCAATGAAATAATTCTGGTACATATGTATATATAAAAATAATATAATATGAAAAAAACAACTAGAATATATGAGCTCTCATATACAGCTAAACTTTAAATCCTTTAGGATTTACCAAGAGAAATATGGATGAACTATTAAATATTAAAGTTTATCGTGGACATAAGAAATGACTTGAATAACAGCATCTTTCCAAATGAGAGAAATAAATAATGATGCTCAAAGCAGTTATATATTTGATTTTATGTTAGTTTATATTAATTCTATAGAGTTTTATTCTATTTCAACAAATGAGGATAATGTATTTTGATCGATTTAATCCCCTTTATTACTTTGTGTTATCCTCTTTCCTTCATCACCCTGTTACAACAATTTTAACAGGTTTCATTGTTCTGTTTCCATACACGTGAATAAGGTGTTTCTTTTTTTATTATATTCACTCTTCCCTGCTATAGCTGGTTCTCACTCCGTTTATGTTTCCCCTGGACACTTTTGTCATTCATTTAAAAATTTTTGTACTGAAACTATCAATCGTTGAATAAAGACATTGAAGAAGATATGTAAGGTGGAAAGAACTAGCATGTTCATGGATTTCCAGAAGTAATGCTATATAAAAGCTACATATTGATAATATTGCACAACATTCAGAGAATCCCCAAAATTCCAATGCCATTTTTCATAGCAATAGAAAAACCAACTTTAGAAATTCATTTGCAAAAAGATTCTAAATGGCCACAGTAATCACACACACATAAATATAATGCTGGAAGTATTATAATATTTCACTTAACATAATTCACAGGGAACAACAAAATCAATGTGGTATTAGAACAGAAATCAACAATGGAATAGAATAAAATATTCATAAATAAGTCTACATAACTACAACCATGTAATTTTTATATAATATTTATATAATTGTAATATTATATATGTGCTACACATGTATATATATACATAAAATTGTGTGTATGTGTGTGTGCATATAAGCATGCACGCTTGTGTGTCATACCTGGGTCTAGAGCTTAAAATCTTGGCTTGAGTTCAATTTTATGTATATATATACATATATATATATATACATGTATCATATTATATATAATGTATTATATATACATAATACATGTATATAAAATTAGTAAGCCACTAATCAATATGGAGCTTGAAATCCCATATTATACCAGTAAAAAGTAGTAACAAAAAGCCTCAATAAAGAAAGAACAAGAAAGGAACACAGCTATATATTTTCACATAATAAAATTTCATATTATATTGGAAAGTATTTTGAGCTATTGAGTTTGGGCACTGTTCAAAGGAAACTACCAAGTAAATATACTTTGTTTTTGTTGATAATCCTGGAATTTGAACCTCAGGGCCTTCCACTAGCACTTGGCTTTCTTGCTCAAGATAGTGCTCTATCACTTGAGCCATACATGTCTCCAGCATGGAATTTTTGCTGATTAATTGTAGATGGAATCTAGCAGATTTTCATTCTGCCTTGACTGGCTTTCCAGTTATTTGGTATTTGCCATTCATGATGCCAATCTATACTTACCCTAGTCTGCAATACAATACCAGAACTTAGCTTCCTGAATACTTTGTTTTCTTTAGCCAATCTCTCCATTTCCTTCCTGTTTCTTACACTGTGTTCTGTCGGATGTCAGCTTCTGTGAGATGTATTCTTTGGGTTCCACACAGGACTGACACCATTCAGACCTGGTTTTTCTGTGCCTAGTTTATATAACCCTTAATATTATGTCTCCCAGGCTTATTCATGTCATTACAACTGACAAGATCTCTTCTGATTATTGTATAAAATTCTGGAGTTTTCTGTGATTGTCACCTATTCTGTCTCACATGTTTCCATGTTCTATAAATTCAGATGTCATTATGGTGCCCAATGTGTGACAGACTCTCAAATCAATTCTTTGTCTACAACTTTATTGTATATGATACCAATCTTTCCTCATTTGATAGACTACCTTTCCTTGGCTTCCAGGACACCATAACTTGCTTAGTTTACTACATTTTACCACTTTTTCTAACTTGTTACTTCTCCTTAGTCTCCTTTTCTCATTATCCCTTATCTCCTTTAATTTTTTGTGTTGGTACATTTAGGAGCTTGACTCTGTGGATGTAAAACAAACATTAAAAAGGATAATATTAGGGGGTTCCGGGAAGATGGCGGAGGAGAAGCTGGAATCTGAACAAGCTGTCGCATAGAAAGCAGTTTTAGAGTTCCAGTGAACAGTCTTAAGCCAGAGAATCACACCAAGTGTGCCAACACAGGACAGAGAGTTAAGCAAGAGAGGGGAAGCCAAGGCAAGGAGACACATCTGAGCACTTGCCAGCGGCAGCGACCACAGGGCACCCAAACCTGAGCCACAGAGTGACCAGGAGGAAGGAGCCAGATGCAGCGGGTGAGTGGATTCTACTCAACGCCAGTAAGAACCCACAAGGAGCGGCCATCTTCACCCTGCAGTTTGCAGACCAGAGACGACCCAGGATCCAAGACTTGGCATGAGTAGAAGCCCGATATCCTCACTCCTTCTCAGGGAGCAGAGGAGGGAAGGCCACCCCTCCCCCCTCAGCACCGGTGATCTCCATCTTGGATACCGACAAAGCTCAGAGGAGCTGCCAGCTCCAACTCAGGCCTCGGAATAAAACGAGTCATTTAGCAGGTCACAAGAACTTAACGGCGAAGTGACCTGCCAGACTCAGCTCCATCCAGGGAAAAGTCACCCAGCTCAGGCACCAGCCATTGGAGTGGCTTTCCTCACTGGGTAACAAGAGCCAGAGGCTGCCCCTCCCTCTAGCAACCTCCACAATCAATTGAAAAACAGAAACCCTGAGAATGGCTCCAGGCTGGGCTCTGTGAGTTTTTCACAAAATAGCCCCAGGGAAAAACTACTGTCTGTTGAAAGGCCTCAACTCTACCCAGAACCTAGCCTCACCACTGCATCCCCCTCTTTTGTGATTCTC
>NW_012267292.1:3811937-3813516 GCF_000151885.1 Dipodomys ordii
ACTGTGGCTCAAGTGGTAGAGCACTAGCCTTGAGCTGAAGAGCTGAGGGACAGCGCCCAGGCCCAGAGTTCAGGCCCCACGACTGGAAAAAAAAAAGTGAGTTAATTTTTTATTGGGATCAGAGGCTCATTTTAGTGTAATTTCTTAAAATATGCATGTGAGCTTGTATCCAAAGTTTGTACATACAAACAGAAAAGAAACCAAGAACACCTGATAAGAAATTTGCTTTTGTGATTTCAGAACTGAAAAAAGTCTAATAGAGCAAATTAAAAAGTAAAAATAATAAATAAGAGCAATGTGCTCACAATTCATTCAGTGATTATCTACATGCATTAGTTTGATGTTTAACTTGCTAACTTCAACTTTTGTCTGGAAGTGTAAATTATTAAACTAGTCTTTCTCGAAGCTTCATGAATAAAAGGTAGGCAATGCAAGCAGATGAAATTTTTTTAAAAGGTGCACTCAAATACACAGTCCATTCAAAAGCAATACTTAGGGAAAGATTTATTTACTAGTAAATCTCCAGTGATGAATTTGAAATAGGCTTTTAAAAATCAGAAACACCACAGGCTTTGATTGGACAATGATAGAGAAAATGCCACATTGTTACAGCCTTTGCACTCATATTTCAATGCCAAGTGCAGAAGCCTTTATTCTGAAGAGCCTGATTTCCTTAGTCCTGTTCAAGTATATCCCTTTTCTAACCATCTCTGGATATGTCCTAGGGGACCTTTCTTTCCCCCTGAGTAAATAAGAATAATAAGAAATGCTCTGTTAAGAGGTTATTGAACATTTTGAGACATCTTATGAAATAGATAGTATCATTTTCTCTAAATACAGGCCTCGAACACTAAAGAGAGAACCTGGTGCATGTATCCTCATCTAAGTCTATAGCCTCTGTTCTTCACCTCTTCCACCACTAGCCATAGAAAATAGAGGATTTGTTGTTGGGGTATTTAATGTTTTGAGTTCCAGGTATATTTTAGATATGAGACCCTTGTCCATTGTATGGCTAGTGAAGATCTTCTCCCAATCCGTGGGCTTTCTATTGATCTTGTTTTTGTACTTTGCCATGCAGAAGCTCTGCAATTTCATGCAATCCCATTTGTCCAACCTTTCTTTGATTTCTTGTGTTTATGGGTCTCTATTAAGAAAATTTCGGCCTGTGCCAAGGAGACCTAGGGTTTCTCCTATTCCATCCTGTAATGTTTTCAGAATGTCTGCTTTGACTCTGAGGTCTTTGATTCACTTTATTTGCAATAACTAGTATATGTCTGAGACAAACAGAAACTGTCAGACAAGTTGATGTTAGGTGAAATGAACCTCAAGATAAGGATTCAAATGTTTTTTTCTTTCTTGTGATTGTTTCCAACATATTTATAAGATGATTCCTTATTGCTTTGTATGTACCTCCCTTATAGTATAACCCCTGCTTTCACTGTATTTGATGTTGACATAATTTCTGGAGGGGAAGGGAAAAAACAAATCGTTTAAATAGGGTTACAGGTGGACCCATTACAACAATGAGATGTACAAGAGTTTATGTTGAAAAATGAACTTTACAACTTTGGCAGGGTGG
>NW_012267292.1:3820131-3822784 GCF_000151885.1 Dipodomys ordii
GGAGGCTGGGAAGGGATGTGAAGGGTAAACAAAGGAGGAGGCTGCAATGCTTGGTAAGAAATGTACGCATTATCCTGCCCATATAATTCTAACTCCTTTGTACAGTATGTTCACAAATAAAATTAAATTAAATTAAAAAAAATAAAAAGGATAATATTGAAAGCCAGGTTCCAGTGGCTCATACCTATAAGCTGAGATCTAAGGATCGGCATTTAAAATCAGCTTGAACAGAAAAGTTTATGAGTTTCTTACAACCAACTAACCAACAAAAAGCTGGTTGTGCTGCAAAAGAAACAACCATTTCTTTCTATGCATAAGAACCCTATGGGGCTGGGAAGGTGGCTCAGTGGTAGAGCGCTTGCCTTGCATGCCTGAGGCCCTGGGTTCCATTCCTCAGCACCACATAAGCAAAAAGAAAGAAGCGGGAAGTAGCACTGTGGCTCAAGTGGTAGAGCACTAGCCTTGAGCTGAAGAGCTGAGGGACAGCGCCCAGTCCCGAGTTCAGACCCCACGACCGACAAAAAAAAAAGAAAGAACCCTAAAAATATCTCCTCATAATCTAACCAACAAGCAACTTCTCTTCTCTCCCTTCCAATAATTCCATCACTGCTAGGTGTTAGGGAGACAGATTTGAGACTGATGGTCAGTCTTCAATAGAAGCTCTTTGTTTCAGCAAAATCCAGTACCATAAACCCTACATCGATACAATATTGCAATATGAGCAATGAACCATTACTTGGAATCAATAATATCTTTTCCTGTTTTCTTTCTTTTTGTTTCTGGAGCTTGCATTCAAAGCTTTATGCTCTTCCCTGGCTTTTCCACCCAAGTCTGTACTTTACCATTTGAACCATACTTCCACTTATAGCTTTTTGCTAGTTAATAAGCTATATCATGATGACATGCCCCTTACAGGTTGAAAACTAACACTATAGAGCAGACAATGTAAGTGCATGTTTTTGTATACTAGTGTAGAGGATTTTCTTTACACATTAGTCTGTCCAGTGTTTGGCTGACTGAAATCCCTCCAGATTTTGGCTTTTAAGTAGAGACTATCTTTGTATATCTATTTATATATATATATATATATATATATATATTTATAAGACTAATATATTCAAGTGATAGTTAGTTGGTAAGAAAGGACAACTAAGTTGGGCACTGGTGGCTCATGCCTGTAATCCTAGCTACTCAGGAGGCAGAGATCTGAGGATCACAGTTCAAAGACAGCCTGGGCAGGAAAGTCCATGAGACACTTATCTCCAATAAACCACTAGAAAACCAGAAGTGGTGCTGTGGCTCAAGTGGTAGAGCATTAGCCTTGAGCTGAATTGCTGAGGGATAGAGCTCAGGCCCAGAGTTCAAGCCCCACAACTGTCAAAAAAGAAAAAGGAAAAAGAAAAAGAAAGGATAACTAATCTGGCTAAAAACAACTGTGAAGGTCAGTTGAAGGTCATAACCATAGAGGCTGTACTCTTCTGAAAATGGAGCTTGTTGAAAGGCTGACTTGGACACAACTCCTCTTTCGAAGAATTTATTTCATCTGAATTTCAGATAGCACCTGGATGACTACTAAAACAGGAAAAGGAATTCGAGGCTTGGATTTCCAGTGTCAGTTGTCAGAATCCACACATTAATAGAATGCAGAGGGGTTAGTCCTGTGTTTTTATTCCAGGTCCACCACAGCTCTGCTTCTAGTTTTCTGGTGTTTAATTGGAGATAAGAGTCTCACAGACTTTCCTACCCAGACTGGCTTCAAACCATTATCCTTAGACCTCAGCTTCCTGAGATTACAGGTGTTAGCACCAGCATCCAGCTACCTCACTGCCTTTTCAGGAGCTCTTACTTGCACAGAAGTTGTCAGGCTACACTCAGACATTCACACAGTACCCATGCCCTGTCCTCATAGCTATAGAAAGCATCAAACATTACTTCTGGTATTTTTGTTGACATAAGGATTTAGCCAAGATTTTTAAGAATAGACTTTCTCATTTAAGTAATGTCAGAAGTTCAGGGAAAAAGGACTTCTGTGTTGATCCTGTACTTCAGTTTTATTAGTTCTTTTCCACAGTAGCCTTGTCAGTAGTCTTAGCATTCTCCTCCAGGCTGTCAATCCCCTCCACTTCAAGTGCCGCATTGAGATAAAGCACCAGCATATGTAGGCCCCAGACACCATGGCCTCTATCAGTATACTTTGAAGGAACATCCAGGCAAAGGCCTAAGTGTGCATCAATGCCAAGAACTCACCTATTAGTGCATATAGTCTGGGGCTCTCTTTCAGGTCTCTTCTTATGTCATTCATACTGTGCTGATTTCAGTCTTTGCTAATGACTTTCTTATGAGCAAGAAAGTATTTTCCATATTAGAAGAACTGCAGTCAACTGCTATTTAGTAAAATGAGCAGCAAAGATAAAATAGACTAAAATTCCAAAGAGCTAGCAGCTCACATCTGAGATCTGAGGCTCACAGTTCAAAGCCAGCCTGGGCAGGAAACTCTGTGAGACTCTTATCTCCAATTAACCATCAAAAATCCAGATGTGGAGCTGCGGTTCAAGTGGTACAGTACTAGTTTTGAGCAAAAAGTTCAGGGATAGAGCCCAGGTTATGATTTCAAGACCTAGAACTGGCACCAAAACAGGGGAAGAAGAAGAAG